>NC_037672.1:43449863-43634247 GCF_003255815.1 Theropithecus gelada
AGTTCTACAAATACCCTACATCTCTTATTTGCTCATTTTTATTCCTCACCCCATACTCTACACAAGGAGTACCCTCCCACATTCTTACTGCCTATTGCATTCTCATACTTCCAGAGCTTACTAAGATCTTCCTGACACTTTTCGTTACTGTCATCAAAAACAATATAGTAGATTGGGAAAATATACATCCTAAGGCTTTAGGCAACTTTGAGATAAAATCCCACTGCTGTCATCTATCTACTGTGTCATCTATCTACTGTGAAAGACAAGCTAAATCCTTGAACCTTGGCTTCATTATCTGCAATACAGGAGAAAATACAGCCTAATTCTGTACTCAGTGAAAGATTAAAAGAAATAGTGTATGAAAAGTATTAGCATGGATAAGTGATTTTACTTGGCCATCTATTAAATATTAAATCCATACTTCTAAATATAATCATGAAATAGTTGTTAGAATTATGACTTTGACTCATTAAATGATCCCTATTTATTAAACAAAAATTATGTAGCATACTTTTATAGCTACTTAAACATTTTATGGGTTTTGAAAATTGATAATCTATACCTGAGATATCTGCTACATTTAACTTGAATGCTAGTTAACAAAATCAAAAAACAAAAATAAAAAAAATCCACCTAGATGACATATCAACAAATAACCAGAGTTTAATATATTTAACAGTCAAGAAATTAATGTGAAGATTTTTCAATTCAAAAGGTCCTGAATAGATAATTTCTAATCACTCTTTTAGTATTAGGGTTTTTTGTTTGTTTGGTTTTAGATGGAGTCTTGCTCTGTCGCCAGCCTGGAGTGGAGTGGCACAATCTCAGCTCACTGCAACCTCCACCTCCCAGGTTCCAGTGATTCCCCTGCCTCAGCCTCCCAAGTAGCTGGGATTACAGGCACATGCCACCACGCCCAGCTATTTTTTTACTAAAATTTTTACATTTTTACTAAAATGTAAAAAATGGGGTTTCACCATGTTGTCCAAGATGGTTTCGGTCTCCTGACCTTGTGATCTGCCCACCTCGGCCTCCCAAAGTGCTGGGATTACAGGTGTGAGCCACTGCATCTGGCCTAGCATTATGGTTCTTTTAAGTAAAATGATTAATAAAGAAAAGAATAAGGTCAGATGCTGTGGCTCACATCTGTAACCCTAGTACTTTGGGAGACCGAGGTGGGAGGATTGCTTGTGTCCAGGAGTTTGGGACCAGCCTGCTCAACAGAGTGAGACCCCATCTCTACAAAAAAATCCAAAATTAGCAGGGAGTGGTAGGGCATGCCTGTAATCCCAACAATTCAGGAGGCCAAGGCAGGAGGATCAAGGATGTGGTGAGCTGTGATTGTGCCACTGTACTCAGCTGGGCAACAGAGTGAGATCCTGTCAAAAGTCAAAAAAAGAGGAAAGAAAGGGACGAAAGGAGGAAGGAAGGAAAGAAGAAGGAAGGAAGGGAGGGAGGGAGGAAGGGAGGGAGGGAGGAAGGGAGGGAGGCAGGGAGGAAGGGAGGGAGGGAGGGGATTTTTTATATATCCAGGGAATGGCATTTTTTATATATCCAGAGAAAGACCCTAGGAAAAATCTGTGGCTTTTTCAAGACAGACATTTTATACTGTATAAATCTGTGCTAGTAGGGCGGTTTGCCTCCTCTAATAGGCAGAAGGACCAGCCCCAGACTCAAGTGTTTGAGCTGGAAGAAGCATGGTGATGGCCAGGATGGCCCTCATTTGGAGAAATTATGAGAAACTGATGGGGAAAGAAAGGCAATCAGAAACTGAGAAATAACGGTGAAGTAGGAGCTTGGGAGGTATCTGTGTCTTACACAAAAATAATCATTTTAAGGAACATACTACAGAAACATTTTACCAAATTGACAAAGGTCACTGAACTAGTAATTTCAACCAGGGAGAAAAATATGCTTAAGAATCTGCAGGAAAAAAGCATTTAAAAAAGCTTTTGCAGGTTTATTATTTTAAAAACAATTGAATAGCCCTCATCATCAGGTTTCCAGTGTAGAGTATATTTTAAAAAAAATAATGAGAGGTAAGATTAGTGATTAAAGCACCAGGAAAATAGAAAAAAAAAAAGTAGGCATAATGCCTGACATAACAGACAACAGGAGAAAACACACGCAAAAAAGATCCAAAGTATAGCATTCTGGGGCTTTTATCTCAAGTTTCCTCAGCCTTACATATTTCAATTGCTTCAGGGGTATCACTTTATCAGTAACACAATAAAATGACTAGTATTGTTAATGAGGAACCTTCTTAATTTAACTATTTTCCACAAAAGTATTTCTAAAATGTATTACACGATTCCCTTGTTATACCTATTACAATAATATAACCTTTTTTCCTTTATGTTTCCTGAGATAAGACTATAAAACAGCAAAAATACTTAGATACTTTGAGAATAATCTGTATGATCTCTTTATAAATTATGTAGAAATTGCCTTCAAGATAAGTATGGCCCACTTGTTTGAGGGATCTCAACATCACTATGGATTAATGCCTGGTGATAAATATTAATTAAGAGTATAATACTAATCACAATAATAATAAACATATATTGAACTCTTTCTATTATAAAAAGTGAATTATATTCTTCACCTGTATTATTTCATGCAATAGTCTCAATCACTTTGATAAGGTAACTACAGTTATTATTCTCATTTTATACTTGGGAAGATTGAAGCAGACAAAGGTTAAGTAATTTCCCCAAATTCTTAATGAAAAGGGACAAGGTTATGGGTATTCGTTTCTTTTAATGCTGCTGATAAAGACATACCTGAGACTGGGCAATTTACAAAAGAAAGAGGCTTAACTGGACTTACAGTTCCACATGGCTGCAGAGGCCTCACAACTACAGAAGAAGGCAAAGAGAAGCAAGTCATGTCTTACGTGGATGGTGGCAGGCAAAAAAGAGCTTGAGCAGGAAAACTCTCCCTTATAATAACCATCAGCTCTTTTGAGACTTACTATCACAAGAACAGCATAGAAAGACCTGTCCCCATGATTCAATGACCTCTCACCATGTCACTCCCAAAACACGTGGGAATTAAAGATTAGATTTGGGTGGGCACACAGCCAAACCATATCAGCATGTATATTATAATCTCCTAAGGTGGCCTTTCCCAAGATAGTTCTGTAAAATAACAAGCATTACATAATAAAATGTCTCCAATATCAAACGTGTTTGGGGAACTTTGGGTTACATTTAATAGATTTTACACAGGACTTCTCAGCGACTTTAACAATCCTAATGAATACCAGGTCCCAAGAATAGTGCATAAAAATGTAGAAAAACTCCATATGTCTCACAATTATTTGATGACACTCCATTTTTCTTATAATATCTTATATTCTTGAAACAAACTTAGAGAAACACTTGGAAAAGTTACAAAAGTGGGCCAGGTATAGTGGCTTATACCCATCTCTACAAAAAATAGTTAACCAGGTATGGTGGTGGGCTCTTGTAGTTCCAGCTACTCCAGAAACTGAAGTGGGAGAATCGATTGATCCCAAGAGTTTGAGGTTACAGTGAGCCATGAATGTGCTACTGCACTCCAACCTGACCAACGGAGTGAGAACCTGTCTTAAAAAAAAAAAAAAGGGAGGGAGGGAAAATGTACAAAAGTTATACTCATATAATCATTATTTGTGATCTCCTTTGAGATAAAGTCGAGAACATGATGCCAAAAAACACAATTTATAAAAATGAATGTACGTTTTTCAAATGTGATACACATGGTGTTATGGGTTGAAAAATTTTGTCTCCCCAAAATAATATGCTAAAATCCCAATCCTCAGAACCTTAGAATGATAACTTACTTGGAAATAGGGTTGTACAACGGAATTAGGATGAAAACATACTGGAATAGGGTAGACCTTTATTCCAATATGGCTGGTCTCCTTATAAAACAAGCAGAGAGAGATATGGAAGAAGAATGCCCCAAGACAACAGAGGCAGGGATTGGAGTGCTGCTGCTGCAAGCCAAGGAATGTCAAGGATTGATAGCCACCGGCAGCTAGGAAGAGGCATGGAAGGATTCTACTCAGGGTCTCAGAAGAAACAAGACCCTGCTTGACTACTAAATTTTGGACTTCTAGAGTGTAGAAGTGTGATGCAATACATTTCTGCTGTTTTAAGGCACCCAATTTGCGGTACTTTGTTACAGGAGCCCTAGAAATCTACTACACATGGATTACAGGGTGGCACAATGTTGATATCTTAAACCTAGTATAAAATCTAGAACACTAAAAGTGAAAGCAGTATGTAATAACTGGTCAGGGTAAATAATTTGGAAAGAGAATTGAGAGGAGATAGTCATGTGGTCAACTGAGAAGAGATCTTGTTTACATTAAAAAACCAATAAACTGATCTAGAGTAAATAATTTAACCACTCCCTGAAACTCTATTATATCAGCTGGGAAACAGAGCTACCAGCTTTAACCTACAAGACTACTACAATAATTAGCCAAGTAAATGATACCAAAAAGTAATCAATAAATATTACTACATTAGCAACTTTATACTCCCACTCTTTCACCAGCCACCAATCTTTTGTTGACTCTTTGAGTTACCTTACAGAACTTCCAAGGCTATGCAGAACTATTATTCTGGTGAAGAAAGAATAGTTTGTTAGAATACAGTTTCCTCAATTAGTATATAATTTCTCCAATATGGGAAAAATCTTTGTATCCATGGGATACTATGCATTAGCTTTATGGCTTGGAAAAGTATGTACAAATTCTGAATGCATCACATCTACTAGGAGACAGCATCAAGCCACAAAGTTTTAAAAATTAGCCTTCTGGGGAAGAAATTCTTGGAAAACTTGCTTATTTGTGACACACTTGATAGGCAGACATTGGCCTAACATTACAAATGTTAAGAGTATCTAACTGGACAGAATAGCCTGCAAAAAATAACAGAATATAAAGAAAGCATTTACTACAATGATACTTAAAATATAATTTAAGTTATATTTTATCAATTATTGTCATATTGTCAATTAAATTATTCAATATGATTAAGCTATTTTTCTGGGACTTTGTGTAGATAATTTGCAATTATTCAAAGAGTCATTCCGAAACACAGAATAAAACAAACGTTTTTCTTTTCTCTGAGCCCTTTCATCCTTATCTTGACATAATCATGTTTCTTTGTCATCACAATTTATTTATCAATTCAGGACCTGTAAGATGAATATATAATGCTATAAAATGTGTCTGTGCTAACTAGAAATCAACTCCAGGCAAAAGATGCTTACTCTGCCTTTATATTTTGCTGTTTAATAGAGTAAATCCTATATTAACAGACCGTATTATATTCTACCACATCAGTGCCCACATATTGCATCAATATATGCAAGGTCGCAGAAAGGAAAATCTACCGTATAACTTACTTAAGCTGACATCAAGTAGCATCAGTACATCTAAATGAGGAAACGGCTTACAGAATTTGTTAAAATTTTAAAAAGTCTATATATGCTCCAATAATATCTAACTGAAATAGCATTTGTATAAAACGAGCAGTTAGATGGAAGTAAATTGGTAACTGAAACTTTAAAACACAATCTTTGGAAAAGAAATCCCCATTCCCCTAGATGGAAATCTCTAAAATATATGGCCTACATCCCTGTTATCTATTACTGGTAAGAGAATTACTTGAACTTCAACATAACAGAAGCCTCTAAGAGTTGAACTACTAAATTTAACACATAAATGATAAAATGAGCTATATATAGAAACTTGCTCAAGGACCAGATTTTTCCCAAATCAATGCTTAAAGGGTAGTTTGGAAATCCAAGTGTGGTATTGTTAAATATGAAAAATGCCATTACGTAGGCAACAGTATTACTATACCCAAAGAAAGAATACCTAGATGGTTGTAGTAGGCAGAATAATGCCCCCCAAAAGATGTTTACCCCCTGGATCCTGTGGATATGTACAAAAAGGAGTCTGCGGATGCACTTAAATTTAGGATTTTAAGGCAAAGGGATAATCCTGAATTATCCAGAGGAGCCCAATGTCATCATGAGAGTCTTTATAAATGAAAGAGAGGGACAGGAAAATCAGACAGAGAAAGATTGATTTGAGGATGCTACACTGCTGGCTTTAATGACAGAAGGAAGCCAGGAGACAAGGAATGTAGGCAACATCTAGAGGCTGAAAAAGACTAGAAAACAGATTGTCCCCTTGAGCCTCCAGAAGAAACCCAGCTCTGCTGACACCTAGATTTTAGCCCAATAAGACCCACTTCAGACTTCTGATCGCCAGAACTGTAGGAGAACAAACTGATTTTGTTTTAAGCCACTAAATTTGCGGCAATTTGTTTATAGTAGTAATAAGAAACTGGTACAATGATCTTCATAGAGTCCTGAAAAAAAAAAAAAAAAGAGGAAAAGGCTTAGAGAATTTTTATCAAGCATCAATCAAGAAAAGAGACCCCGAAGTCCGCTGATTATTGGCAAAGTATACTCTTCTCAGGCAGACCTGATTGGGTTTTTAAGAAACTTGGATACAAAATTCCACAAAACAATGTAATTCCCTTTGATTTTCTTCTGTGTTTACCACGCAGACTTCCAATGACCAATTGATTTCCAGGATGCAAAATTGAGAGGAAGTGCTTGGGTAGTGGGCAATAAGAATGGCATCATCTCTATTATAAATGTGTCAAAAGTAGGGAGCCTAGTTCTCCTGAGACCATTTAACAAGATGCACCCTGACAAAACTGGGTGGCCCCTGAAGGCTGAGAATTACTGTCATGGCCAGTCTTTTTGCAGCATGGTGTCCAGCTATAATCCCTTCATGTCACCTTTATTTCACTCTCTTTTATTTTGACACTTTCTTGGATAGATATACAAGAAATTTAAGATAATACATTTATTGATATGGTTTGGATGCTTGTCCCCTCAAAATCTCATGTTGGAATGTACTTCCCAGTGTTGAAGGTAGGGCTTAGTGGGAGGTATTAGACATAAGGATCACTTAGTGAATGGCTTAGTGTCATCCCCTTGGTAGCACTAACTTGGTACTGAGGAGTCAGTCGTTGATATAAAGACACTTGAAATTGTGGAAACAGCCTTGGAACTGGGTAACACATAGAGGTTAGAAGAGTTTGGAGGGCTCAGAAGGAGACAGAAATCCAAGGGAAAGTTTGGAACTTCTTAGAGACTTGTTAAATGCTTGTGACCAAAATTCTGATGGAAATATGGACAAAGAAGGACAGGCTGATGGAGTCTCAGACGGAAATGAGAAAGTTATTGGGAACTGAAGTAAAGCTCACCCATGTTATGCCCTAGCAAAAAACCTGGCTGCACTGTGTTCATGTCCTAGGGATCAGTGGAGGTTTGAACTTGAAAGTGATAACTTAGGGTATGTGCTGGAAAAAATTTCTAAGCAGCAAGGTGTTCAAGAAGTGGCATGGCTTCTTTGAACAACCTATGATCAGAAATGATAACGAAGAAATGACTTAAAGTTGGAACTTACATTTAAAAGAGAAGTAGAGCAAAAACATTTGAAAAATTTGCAGGTTGGCCCTGTGATAGAGAAAGAATCCAAGCAGGCTGCAGAAAAATCACTTGCCAGAGAGATTAGCATGACTAAAAGGGAGCCTGGTGCTAATATCAAAGACTATTGGAAAAAATCTCAAAGGCATTTCAGAAGTCTTCCAGTCTTCCAGACAGTTCCTCCCATTACAAACCCTGAGGCCTAAGAGGAAAGAATGGTTTTAGGGTCCAGGCCCAGAGAGCCACTTCCCTGTGCAGCCTTGGGACATTGTTCCCTGCATTCCAGCTGCTCCAGCTACAGTCATGGCTAAAAGAACACCAAGGTACAATTTGGGCTGCCACTCTGGATAGTGCTAGCTGCCATAGCCTTGGCAGTTTCTATTTGATGTTAAGCCTGCAGGCAAACAGAATGCAAAAGTGAAGGTGGCTTGGCAGCGCTCCCCTGGATTTCAAAAGACATATTGGAAAGTCTGAAGGCCCAGGCAGAAGCCTGCCACGCGGGTGAAGCACCCACAAAAGACTGTACCAGGGCAATGTCAAGGGCAAATGTGGGCGGACCCACACAGAGTCCCCACCAGGGTACTGTCTAGTGGAGCTGCGAGAAGGGGGCTGCCATCCTCCAGACCGCAGAATAATATCCATAAATAGCTTGCATCCTGAGCCTGCCAGCACTCAACTCCAACCCATGAGAGCAGCCACATGGGCTGTACCCTGAAAAAGCCACAGGGGATGGGATGATCAAGACCTTGGGAGCCCACTCCTTGCACCAATGTGCCCAGAATGCAGGACCTGGAGTCAAAGGAGATTATTCTGGAGCTTTAAGATTTAATGACTGCCTTGACAGATTTCAGACATCTATGGGTCCTACTATCTCTCCCTTTTGGCCGATTTCTCATTTTCAGAAGAGGAATGTTTGCCCAATGCCTGTACTACCACTGAATCTTGGAAGTAAATAACTTGTTTTGATTTTACAAGCACAGAGGTGAAAGGACTTTGGACTTTGGACTTGATGCTGGAATGAGTTAAGACTTTAGGGGACTATTAAGGGATTATTTTGTGTATTTTGTGTATTTTGTGATGTGAGAAGGGTATGAGATTTGGGAGATCAGGAGAGGAATTACATGGTTTAGATGTGTGTCTCCTCTAAATCTCATGCTGACATGTAACCCCAATGTTGGAGGTGGGACCGAGTGGGAGGTATTTGATCATAGAGGTGGATCCCTCATGAAGGGCTTAGCACCATATCCTTCCTTGGTGATGAGTTCTCAGTTAGTTCACTCAAGATCTGGCTGTTTAAAAGAATCTGGGACTGCCCCTTTCTTTTTCTTCCTCCCACTCTTGCCACAGGACACAACATCAGCTCCTCCTTTGCCTTCTGCCATGATTGGAAGCTTTCTGAGGCCCTCACCAGGAACAGAAGCCAGGGTGCTATGTTTCCTGCATAGCCTGCAGAACCATGAACCAAAATAAAAATCTCTTTTCTTTATAAATTACCTAGCTTTAGATATTTCTCTATAGCCATGCAAGAATGAACTAACACATTTATGTTGTAAGTTATTCAAAACGTTATTAATCTACTTCAGGTACATCGCTGTAACAATAGAAATATGATAAATATATTTTGAAGGCTTGCTATATGTCAGGCACTAGATTATGAACTTTTACAGTCATAATCTCTTTTAATTTTCAAAACAATTTCTGCATC
This sequence comes from Theropithecus gelada, assembly GCF_003255815.1. Classification (NCBI taxonomy): domain Eukaryota; kingdom Metazoa; phylum Chordata; class Mammalia; order Primates; family Cercopithecidae; genus Theropithecus; species Theropithecus gelada. The sequence continues at coordinate 43,459,081 of NC_037672.1, forward strand.
ATCACACAGGTAATGAAATGATGCTTACAGCAGTTAAGTAACTTGTTCAAGGTCACATAGTTAATAAGGAGCTAGAAGTTGAATCCCTGTGTGTCTGGCTTCAAAGCCCAGAGTTCTAAACTGTAACCACTGTAATACAGCAATCTTGTTGACAGCTTTAAGTACTTCTGACTTTTCACCCTTACAGCAATTAGCTCATGAGGATAGGTTTTTAAAATTATTGAATGATGTCTTTCTCTGTTTTTCTTATCTCATTATCAGAATTCAATTTTTTTCTCCCAAATAAATTAGGAAAAAAAAAGCTTATTAAAATTATGTCTAAATTAGCGCTCACAGGAAACTACTTGCTAGGAGACCACTTCATCTACCCATTGTGATTTGTGAAAACAGAATCTTTGAAGATGATTTTAAAATAATAATACCATCCACTCTAGTAATGTACTGCCTCAAAAGAATTTGCCACACTGTTTTATAATCATGGTTTTCCTGGTTAGATTATACAACTATTTAAAAAAAGAAATCATTTCTTACTTGAGTTTGCATCCCTGTCTATCCTTAAGAAAAATCTCTTTTATGAAGCCCCAAAATAAACCAGAAACAAGCCTCCTTGCTTGCAGGAATCGGGTAGCATTAGCCAACTATATCTACTAGACCTATTGTACTGAACAAGCTGCCCTGAGACCTGTGTGCCATTTTCCAATATAAGAGACTACACATTGGAATAAGGAAGAACACCATAAAATATACTTAAGTTTCCTGGGAAAAGCCTTTTTTTAACAAAATATTTTTATTTGTGCATCTATTTCTATTTTAAAGCAGAGATAAATTTGTTCTGCAGTATCTCAAATGAGGTAAAACAAATTATGTTTGGATTGTCCAAAGGCCCATAACTTCTGCCGTGAAAGGACCAAAGATCTCTCCCCTTAAAACAGGAGCTCCTCTTCAATACTCGTCTGTATGGTAAGACACCCTCATTTGTCAATCCCAGTAATTAAGACCATAATGCTAACTTGGGGTCCAAACTCACTGGGACAACTAAAATATGTGACTTTTAGGCAGAGGACCAGGAAGAGTTCAGTTAACTTCCAAGTACTATTTAGTATTGTATTTGGTCAGAAAAGAAATGAATGGCAAAACAATTTTGTCTAATCTATGTCTCTTGGTGTCCTAAAATTTCTGTCTCATTGTAGTTTCAAAAATCAAAGTAAAGCCTTATCCAAAGAGGTCCATCACCACCAGTTTGGACAAATTTTAGATCCATTTAAAGATGACACTCACTAGCTTTCACTACATATTTGATTTGTTAAATTAGTGCATGAATACATAACTTGTGGGAATATAAGTTGCTGTCATTAACGAAGTATGTGAGGTTGGAGAAAGAAGAAAAAAATCAATCTAAATTTGGCTTTATAATTGTGGTGTTTAATTTCTCTTTAAAATTCAATTTGTTTAAATGAATATAAACCATTAGACCCAAGAATAGGAAAAGCTGATTACCAATATTAATTAAAAATATTTCATTTTGCTGGGCCAGAGGAGCTACATGGAAAGAATATTATTCACACTCAGGTAATTCTCAGAGAACTGCCATATAAAATAAAAAGTTAATTTTGTGATAAAGATAAGTAAACATGCTTATTTAATCATACTTTGAATAAATGTTATTAGATAAAGAATAACAAAAGGACTAAATAAGTTGGCATCAGCCAACTATGTCTACTGGACCTACTGCCTGAACAAGCTGCCCTAAGACCTGTGCACCATTTTCCAAATGGGAAGGAAGTCCTTCTATAACAGAAGGACTAAGGAAGTATGCCATTGTTAAGTGTTTGCTTTCCATGAAGCTACACAAGTCTCATTAACTACCAACATAATCTCACTGATACTAATGGTATTATCCAACAAAACTGACTTAATAACTACTGTGTTCTGGGCACTTAGGGAGGCTCTGGGATTAGAAAGATGAGTAAGAAATTGACCCAATGCTCAGTAATCTCAATGTCTAGCAGAGCAGACAGATATACAACTCATTCAAATACAGTTTGATGAATGCTATGATACAGATCCTTTCCAAAGACTGTGTGAGGACCACTAACGAGCCATGAATTATGCCTCCGCAATGGAGAAAATTGAGAAAGGCTTCACAGGGAAGGCCACCTAAATATATGGCTTTAAAGGATGACAATGGAAAGAGGAAACATGAATTATGAGAGAGTAACATGAGTAAAGACAAGAGTGAAACTGAATGGTAACACTATAGAAAATGATTAAATAGACATGGCTAGAGCAAAGGATTTGTAATGGGCAGTACAGGAATTACAAAAAATAAGGAATCTTATTTTTTGAGGCAAAAAATAAGAACCAGTGGAGGAATCATTGAAATTTTCTCCTATGGCAGTTAAATGTGAGCTGTAATATTGTCCATTCAAATATCTTTCTAACCAAGTATAACTTATCACAGAGGTTTTAATATTTTTTGTTTTGTATGCCTATACTTAAGCAAGGGATCAGATCAACATTAGAAGGCATGGAAGAAGCTACGACACTATCAAGTAGTTATCTTTAGAAGCTCATATAAAGGATTAAAGCAGTGGATAAGAAAATAGAAAAGAAAGAAAAAAAATTTTAAAAATCTTGCTGAGCAAATACTACAGTGATTGAGATGTGGCCTTTAGAATTAGACATGCCTTTCACAGAATTTCAGCTTTCAGTTTACCAGTTGTGTTACCTTGACCAAATCACATTTAACCTCTTTAAGCCTCCGTCTTCTCATCTGTGAAATGGAAAAAACAGATACTATGCATCTGCTATGGTTAACTAAGATAATGCACACAAAATGTTAAGCACAGCACGTAAATGATCAAAAAAGTAGTTACCATTACTATAATTTTTAAATGTACGTATGTATTACCAGTTTGTTCACATGACAACTACCTTTTATATAACCCAACCATGGCTGTGTTTAATAAAACTCAAATTGTTTTACTATTCTTTTTAAACATTATAATATTCAACATATTCTAATACACTTAGCTAATCCAAAAATGAATCAGAAATTCTGGGAAAACGGTGGTAGCAGTGAAAACCTAATTTTGAATATTCCAAATCTCCAAATAAAAACATACAGAGTCGCCGGGCGCGGTGGCTCAAGCCTGTAATCCCAGCACTTTGGGAGGCCGAGACGGGCGGATCACGAGGTCAGGAGATCGAGACCATCCTGGCTAACACGGTGAAACCCCGTCTCTACTAAAAAAATACAAAAAAAAACTAGCCGGGCGAGGTGGCGGGCGCCTGTAGTCCCAGCTACTCAGGAGGCTGAGGTAGGAGAATGGCGTAAACCCGGGGAGGCGGAGCTTGCAGTGAGCTGAGATCTGGCCACTGCACTCCAGCCTGGGCGACAGAGCCAGACTCCGTCTCAAAAAAAAAAAAAAAAAAAAAAACATACAGAGTCACTAGGTAGCAAACCCCAAAACCCATAGACAAAATTTCCTAGAATTAGGTGGCAAATATTTTGCAAAGCCCCGAAGTAAAAGTGGGTACATTCAAATCACCAACAGCTAAAAGACCATTCTGGCATCATCAATATGTGAAAAGAAACACAGGAAATCAATGGAGCAACTGAGGTCCCAAGAACAAAGGAATCCCAGAATAGCCATTAGTTATTCACTGAGAAGGGCCAGGGGTCAGTTATAAAAGGCAACTGACTGCATGGCAGGCTTTTTTCCCTTCATTAGGGTATTAGTGCAAGGGTCCTACTATAAAAGCTGACAGAGCTGGAACAGTTGAATACTGTAACTTCTAGAAATGAACCTTCCATGGGGTACATGTGCCACATTTATGCAGCCATAAAAAAGGATAAGTTCATGTCCTCTGAAGGGACATGGATGAAGCTGGAAACGATCATTCTCAGCAAACTATCACAAGGACAGAAAAGCAAACACCACATGTTCTCACTCATAGGTGGGAACTGAACAATGAGAATGCTTGGACACAGGGAGGGGAACATCACACACCAGGGTCTGTCGAGGGGTTGGTGGCTGGTGGAGGGATAGCATTAGGAGAAATACCTAATGTAAATGACGAGTTGATGGGTGCAGCAAACCAACATGCCACATGTATACCTATGTAACAAACCTGCATGTTGTGCACATGTGTGCTAGAACTTAAAGTATAATAAAAATAAAAAATTTTTTTAAAAAGATAAAAAGAAAGGACGCTTCCAAGATACCTTTCTGAACTGGACTCCATATTGAGGAAAAACTGCTGAGCATGGAGTAGAAAGTTAGCAGTGAAGAGATAAAAATGAAGAAGGAATGAGAAGGCACAGAATAAAGAAAAGTTTGAGGACCAAGCCAAGAAATCTCAGAAAACAAGGCATGCTTTTATTTTAATACTACACAAAATCAACAAACTGCAGAAAAATCCACCAGTTGAATTACTTAGGTTCATTAACAGAAAAACTGTAAGAAAAAGAAACAACTCAAGGGAGGACAGAGATGTTAGGGTGCCACTTAGAGATCTAGACAATGAAGGAACATCACTCAAAACTTTAAACAAAAAGTTATCGACAAACAGAAGGCTGACAATTTTTAATTATCTGAGTGTGAAGGGCACAGGGTCACCAACTTGCCCAAAATCTCTGGTGTCAGGTGTTTACAAGAAGAGACATTAAGTAAACAATAACTTAATCGGTCAAAATACATGTGGACAACGGAAAGAAAAAAATCAAGGATCTGCAAACTTTTTCTTTTAAAGGGCCAGATAAAAAGTATTTCCAGCTTTAGAGGCCATACAGACTTGGTCACAAAAGAGACATAACTAACAGGTGAAAAGAATGGCCACAGATGTGTTTCAAGAGAAGTTTATTGGCAGTAATCACAGAGTAGGCCATGATTTGACACCCTTGAAGTAGATGTTTGGTGGATTGTTGGGCACTTCTGTTAACTGGTAAGAGAGAGTGACACCCCTAGGACCTGCAAATATAGGGGAATTTTACACCTTCTTCTGGGTTTCTCCTCCAGGAACACAAATGTTCAAAGAAAAGATCAGAAATATCCTGAGAACATCTCCCTTGTGAAATAAAATAATCATTCCTAATAGAGCAATTCACATAATAATATTATAGAAGTGTAGAGAGACATAGGGAAGGATTATAAGAGTGTCAGAAGAGCTAAAAGAGTCAGAAAATAAAGACTCGAACAGAAGTGAAATTAAATAGTTTAAAATAGAGTAGGGTTAGTGGATCTCGACTAGGATGACTGTCATCCAAATAAAAGTGCTTTACAGAAGAGGAATTAAAAAAAAAAAAAAAAAGGCAGTGGCTTTCTAATAGAAAGGCAAAGGACTTTCAGAATCTCTCCCGAAAGATTCTCTTAAAGTTGTATCTTTTGCTTTGTTTAATTCAGATGACTGAAATTTGACTCCCTATCATAAAGCCATTTTTAAGCACACATCCTCAATATATCTACTATTGTACTCTGTACTATAAAACTACAAAAACATAAAAATTTTAAAGACTACAAAAGAGATACATACATGAAAATCTTATCGTTTTCTTTCTGTTTCCCACTAGATGATTTCATGCATTTCCTGGAGTGTGCGCATCTCATTTTGATGACCACACGACCTCATACTTTAAATGTTCTTAAATTTTAAACATGCATAAGTATCACCAGGAAAATATTATTTAAAACGCAAATTTCCAGGTATATCCACATAGATTCTGATTCAGTATATCTCTTGTAGAGCCCAGACATATGAACCTTTTAACAAGAACCCTGGGTGACGCCGAGGCAAGAGATATAATATTGCTGGGCTTTCTCATATCCTCTGGTTTTATGATATTTAATGAGTGTGACATATAGTGTATATATTTCCTTCCAATGGATGGAATAAATTGCTGAATATTAGGCTTTGGAGAGTCCTTATTCATATAGATTCACAAAGGTTAAATTATAACATATGCACCATAGGGGTATCATGTCACTACCTACCCCCTACCCACCTTTTATAACAGACAAAATCCTTGGAAATCACGGGGAAAAGAACCATGCAACATCTGTTTCTGATGTCCCAATTTTTGATGGAGCTACTATTGGGAGAAAGCCCAGAATTTTTATAGAAAAAAAAATCACAATGGCCTATTCATAATAATGCTCATGGTTTCTAATTTTATCTGTGTATCTGCTTTTATTTCCTTATTTAAATTATTCTGTGCTGAATAATAATCATCTGAACTGTGCATGGGCATTAATTAACTGTTCCTGAAATACATGCCATTCATTCTTTGTTTGATTTCTTAGCAATATCTTTTTACATTTCTATACTTAATGTAACAAATTGCATTCTTTGGCTATGAAATAGAATCATACTTGGCATTCATACCTTTAGCTGAAGATTTTGGCCCTCTTAGCTTTTACATGTATTTACTAGCCATTTGGTTGCTTATCAGACCCCTCTCTCAAAGGAAATGATAGAAAGTGCTCAATTTAAATCTATCAAATTTTGTTATTAGAATGAAGTTCTTACAATTTAAGAATTAAGTATATATAATATGAGGATTTTCTTTTTTCCATTATCAGTTGTTGGAGTGTGTACCTTTGAGATATATTTATTAGTGTGATTTTCAGTTTGTATAAATGGGAAGGAGGAACAGGAGACAGAACTAACATCCATAGCCAAGGAAGAATCTATATTAGAATTCCTGGAAGGGTAGATGTAGTTTAAGGAAGCCCTTCTCCCCCATCTTTTATTGTAATTATTTAAAAGGGAAAATATATTACATCTGGAGTAGAGCTAATAATTTTATTAATATATGCAAATACAAAAAATATAAATTAAAACAGAATATAACCCTTAATTTCGTTGAACCATGTGATCATTGACAGAAATAGTACAACTTGCAGAAGAAGGTGGTTTCAGGGTATAGCAGAATGAGATAGGAAGAAGAGGAGTTTGGGGATAGGGCTGGATGGTTTCATCTGAACTATAACACCTATTAAATGCTGAGTTTAATTTCCATGGCAGTAGAATGAGAATAACAATCATCTCTTCATAGGACTATTAGATTAAATGAAGATTAAATGAAGTAGCCCAAAAGGCCTAGGATAGTACTTGACAGTTGGCTCATTTCCAGCCAATATTCTTTTCATATCCTCAGTTTCAGGATGGCAGAGGTGGCTGTTGTGGTTGCTGTTACTGATGTTGTGCTGTTGTTGGATAGAAAAGAGACTGACCCTCCCAAAATTCCATTTTACCAACCGTAAATTTGTCTGTTTCCGTTTCCGGGGTAAATTTCAACATTTATTTAGGTCTGCTGTTTGCAACCAGTGGGTTTTGCCCCCAAGGGAACATTTGAAAATCTGGGAATATTTTTCATTGTCACAACTAAGGAGGGGAGGAGGAGAATGTGTTACTAGCATCTGTTGGCTAGAGGACAGGGTTGATGCTCAACATCTCACACAAGTTAGTCCTCCCACAACAAAGAATTACTGAGCCCAAAATCTCAATAGTACCTTGGTTGAGAAAGCCTGACCTAAATTAATAAAGTAGACTCATTTATTTTGTTCAGTCAGTAAATACCCATTACACAGAACACATTACACTGTTTTCCCTTATGGAAATGTTTAAAGTAAACAATGACAACACTATAAATGCAAAATAATCTATTAGTAAAAACAGCTATGCTGTTAATTATTTAGTGAACTGTCAAGATATCAGAGAAACAAGAGCTTCTTGGCAGTTCATTAACTGACACAGCTGTGATTCCAGAAAATGTCTACAATTCTGTCTGCTTAATAAAAAGTGACCCAATTCCTCTGTTCTGTTAAGCTGGAAGAAGTTCTTGACAATGGCCCACAAGAGACAGTAAATTCATCTCCCTTTAAAGGCAAACCCAGAATGTTAAAGACAAATGAAGGGTGGAAAGTTAACAGGAAATAAAGTAAGTAATAAATGTACCATGAGATTATTGTTTACTTGAAGAGTAAGGAAAAAAATGAAAGCTTTTTGAATTCCACTGAGTTGTGAACAGAAGGTGAGCTTCTTAAAACATAAAAAGAAGAATGTTCTAATCAGCAGATTCATACACTTTCCATTCTGAAGTCACATTCTAAAGTTTTATCTGAAGAGATTTAATTTTTAGAACAGGTATTTAACAAGACCTCTGAATTATTCATGTGACTTGATTCTATAGTAAAGCTCATTCAGAGACAGCTTACATATTTTCAGGTGCTAATGGCAAAACAATATTTAAATGATATAATTTCATCTTGAATTTATATCTACTAAACCAGCATTGGGTAGATAGTTTCTATAAGTTTTGTCTAACATTGTCCATCTTTAGTCCAGCAAAATGGGTTCTAGTTTGATTTTATACAATGAATGTCATAAATTATGGATGCCATTATCATGAATATCACTGTGTAAAATCAACAGGGTGACACTGTTTACCAGTATGGGTTAGTCAGTCTTTTCTAAAGACCTATCTATGGACTTAAGAAGACAATCCTGGGTCTCTCACCACCATTCCCCAACACTTCCTCTGGTCCTTCACCAGTCTGGCCATTTAGCTGTATTTGTCTCTATATGTAGTATCAGGCATGTCCTAACCAAATGTTCTCACGCTCAACCCAGCGTAGGTCCCTGTTTTTTCATACAGTTAGACAGACCATCATATACACACAGTGTAAACAGCCATTTTCTTTTCTCTGCCAACCAATTTCACCTCTATATTTAATGACAGAAATTAGCACAGAAGAATGAAGTTTTACAGACTATTAAAGGCACCTGCATACGGTTTGGGAAATATCTACTGAAAGCATTATACAACTTCCTGTTTTATATAATGTATGAGGTTTTTCTCTCTATAAGTCAGGTGTGTCCACAAAAAGTAAGTTTAGCAATTATTTCAGACTTTAGCCCAGAAAAACTAAACAGAGAGTCACATGAATGTTTCCCTACAAAATCAACTCCAAAAACATGAAAACGATATAAACCCTAAAAATATCAACTCTAAACACATTGGACATGATATATAGTTCTGCTAATTTAATCATATAAAATATCTACCAGGAACATCTGCTATAATAGCATTAATAAACACTTTGTTGTTACCCAATTCCCATTGATATGGACTGAATTGTGTTCCCTACCCTCCCAAATTCATCTGCAAGTTCTAATCCTCAGTACCTTAAAACATGACTGCATTTGGAAATACGGTCTTTAAGGAGGTAAATAAGGTTAAATGAGGTCATTAGGATAGCCCTAATCTAATATGACTGGTATCTTTATAAGAAGAGACTGGGACACAGACACACTGAGGAAATACCATGTGAAGACACCAGAAGAAGATGACCATCTGCAAGCCACTAAGAGAGGCCTTAGAAGAAACCAACACTGTCTACACTTTGATTTTGGAAATCTAGCCTCCAAAATTGTGAGAAATTTTTGTTGTTTAAGTCATCCAGTCTGTGGTACTTTGTTTAGGGAATCCTAGCAAACTAATATACTCCTGTAGCCTAAACATTCTGATTTGGATAAGGAAGAAAGGAAGAATCCATTTACCAGAGATTAATTCCACAATTAAATGTGATTTACTAATGTCATCCTACCTGTATCTGAAAGAACAAAAAGTAACAGAGAAAATGCTGCCATCAGCCAGTTTTCCACCTCTTGAAACTAAATATCATATAGCAATGCTTACATTAAAATTAAATCTAACAAATCAGTTACTTTTTCATTTAATAAAAATAAGGAGATATTTCATTTTGGCTTGGAAGCACAATATTTTTTACCAATAAAAGTGCAAGTGCCAAGAGGCAGATGTTTAGTGTGTCTTTTTGCCACTTAATCTTCAGCACGTAGAACCATTCTGGACATTATCAATGCTTAGGCAGTAGTTGATGAATATTTAAAGAATCAATGAATAAAAAATACCAGTAGCTTCTGGTTATTTCTGACAAGATGGCAGACTAGCACAAGATGGGTGAATACTGGGGAAGCAGTATTTACCCTTAGGACAAAAGATAGAGGGAGCCATAGATCTGAGGAATTAAATCTATCAACGCAATCTATCCATCATTGTAAGAAGTCTGGGAAACATCCTTGTGGGATGATGACACCCTGTGGCCAAGAGTGGCCAGGCACAGCATCAGAGGATAATTTGGGGAGGGATCCAGCTAGTGCATCCCTGGACATTGTCTTGCAAGAGTCATTGTCTGTACCATACCATTTGCCAGACAGAAACCAGCAGTCACAACGTATCTATATCAAAGATATCTAACCAAAGGCAATAAAAATTAGCGATAAATAACAAGAGGAATTGGAAAAAATGTGTCTAGAAACCAAGTAAAAGACTACTAGATAACATATACTAAAAAGGAAGCAAAAATTATAAGAGAATTTAAGCTGAATAATACATGTCAAAATGTATGAGACATTTATAAGGTACCATGTAAAAGGAAAGTTATTTTAAGTATGTCCATCAAGAAAGAAAAAGGGTTAGAAAAAAAATTGAGCCAATCATTAAGCTCTGAAAAGGCGACAGAGGAAACCCAGTGAAACAGAGGAAGAAAATAATAAAGATGCTAGTAAAAACCAATAGAAATAAAATCCACCAAAAAATTAGGAAAAATTTGAAAACTAGAAGCTTTAAGGAGGTTAATAGATGAATAGCCTCTGACAAACTAATCCAAAATGAGTGAACAAAATTCAATCCAAAATGAGTGAACAAAATTCAGTGAACCAAACACCTAAACATTATGCTTAAACATTACCTTTAAGGGAAAACCTTTACACACATTCCTTTTACAGTAATATTATATATAATTTTATATATAATTCATATAAAATATTGAATTTTAGGGGAATCACAAAATTATAAGAAGTCTAAGAACTGTAATATTAGATATGCTTTGGGTATTACTATAAATCCTAGCAAGTTCTATAAAAAGAATGACATCATAAGAACGAGAGAGGAAGAGAATAGAGGAGGATGGGAGAGAAAAAGAGAAAGAGAGAGATAACAGAAATAACCAAAAAACAGAGTTGACAGAGAAATAACTATTGACACATAAAGAGATTAAAATGATAAAATAATATTATGAGTACCCATTTGGTACTGAAATTGAAAATCTAGACAAAAGATATTATTTCTGGAAAAACATAAAAATTTCAAATTGGTATAAAAGGAAATTAAAAACTTGAATATAAGTATTAAAGAACTTGAAAAGGCAAGTCTCTTCCTCGCCCAAATTCCCTAGTCGTATTGATTTTTAGTTGCATTCCACATAACTATCATGAAACAAATAATTCATACCTTTTAAGTAAAAACAGAGACAGAAAAAAATCTAGTTTCCATGTAGCATAATATTCATTCCAAAATTAGGTAAAGATAGTAAAAAATTATAAGCCTATTCAATTATGAATATATGTGCAAATTCCAAAATGAGATATTAGCAAATGAAAAACTGCATTAAAGTATGATAAAGATTTATCCAGATTTATAAAGATGATTTTAGTACAAAAATGCACCAATTCACTATACTAGTAGACTAATAAAGAGAAAGCATAAAATTATTTCAAGAGACAGAGGAAAATAAATTGAATATACATTTTAAAACTTACTTATGATTACAAAATAAGTCCATTCCTAGAAAACTAGGAATAGAAGAGAATATCCTAAACTTGGTGATGGTTATGAACCAAACACCTAAAGTAAATATTATGCTTAAACATTACATTCAAGGGAAAACCTTTAGACACATGCCTTTTACAGTAATATTATATATAATTTATATAAAATTCATATAAAATATTGAATTTTAGGGGAATCACAAAATTATACGAAGTCTAAGAACTGTAATATTAGATATGCTTTGGGTATTACTATAAATCCTAGCAAGTTCTATAAAAAAAAAAAGAAATAAAAGTAGAAATATTAGAAGGGAAAGAATAAAACCATAATGTAGATAATATAATGGTCTAAAATAGAAAAAAAAATGGAATTAACAGGCAAACTATTGAAACTAACAAAAGAGTGTGATAAAAGATCAATTTATAAAACTCATGAATATCTCTCTGCACTAGAAATCACCAAATAACCATCTACAGGATATAACCAGCAATAAAATACTCTTCATACTAGAAAAAGAAATCTGCAAAGTAAGACTTAAGAAAGAATGCACAAAACCATACTAATAAAAATAGTATATGGCCGGGCGCGGTGGCTCAAGCCTGTAATCCCAGCACTTTGGGAGGCCGAGACGGGTGGATCACGAGGTCAGAAGATCGAGACCATCCTGGCTAACACGGTGAAACCCTGTCTCTACTAAAAAATACAAAAAAACTAGCCGGGCGAGGTGGCGGTCGCCTGTAGTCCCAACTACTCGGGAGGCTGAGGCAAGAGAATGGCGTAAATCCGGGAGGCGGAGCTTGCAGTGAACCGAGGTTGCGCCACTGCACTCCAGCCTGGGCGACAGAGCGAGACTCTGTCTCAAAAAAAAAAAAAATAGTATATAATATTAACAAAAAATAGACAAATGAAACCAAGTAGAGAGAGTCAGAAATTCTCCAAAGCATGCAAGAGAACTTAATATACAAGTAAGTTTATATCACAAGTCAAAGTAATGAGTAATGTCACAGCATAGATTAAATAGAAAAAAAAATAGTAGATAGAAAAAAAAAAACACTGGATTTTCACCTTTTAATACCACATACAAGAGTATTCCAAATGATTAGACCTTAATATGAAAAATAATACTATGAAGTTAATAAATGTACAATGTTTCCCTTGTCATTTTTGACATCGTATGATAGTAGTGGAGGCCTAATTATTACTTTGAAAAGTAAAATAGGCCTAGGGGATTGGGTTGAGTAATAATGAAATTACAATTCAGAGACAGACGAGAGCACATGAAACATAATGGAAATTAGTTTGTCCAAACAAGCGTAAAAGAAATTCATTCTATCATAAATTTTTTAATATAAATACAAAATTTGATGAAAACAATTTTTAAATGTTACATTTGAGTATACTTGTTTGAATTTAAGATAAATTATAAACGGAATTTTCCAAAGGTTATGTACAGCAAAAAGCATGTAGCTCAAGACTTATTTTACTTTCAGTGTAGCTTCATTTATGATAAGAAGTGATGACCTCTATAGAAAACAATTTCATTTTGACCACTAATGCCTTCATGGGGAAAAGAGAAGTGGCGTAGAAGTCAGGAGCCTAATTTTGCCTGCAGTCATAATTAAGACTCTGATCAAGTCAGTTACCCACTCTGGGCTTCATTTTCCTCACACATGAGTGAGGAAATTAATCAAAATACTGATTAGTGTTATCAATATTTTTGGGATTATAGTTCCCTTTGAGAATCTCGTGAACATTAGGAACCTCCTTCTCTCCTAAAAGTGTACACAAGATTATACACATAAAATTGTAAAACAAATGTCAAGTATCCACAGACCTCCAAGAGGTCCCTGTACCTCAGATTCAATCCTTCTAAACTAGAAAATACATATAATTCCTTTCGACTCTAAAAGGAAAACAAGTAGAGGAATGTCTCAAAGCAGATTAAGAAATGTTTGGCCTGTGTATCAGAAGGCACAGAATGGTCATTTAAAGGCCACACTGAAATATAAGCAGATGTTGCCAAATGACAGAGAAGGAGGGAGATTACAAATTTGGGGCTTAACTTAAGACATATTAAACCAAACATGCCACTTACATATTAACATGGAAATTTCTAGTAGGTCTGGGTATACCAGTAGGTATGGCATTCAAAGGAGAAGTCCATGCCATGGACATAAATTTGGGAGTCATCTGCCCATAAATAATCATTGCATCATGGTGATTAGATCTCTGGGTGGCATGGGGATGGTGAGAAAGGAGACAGGGAAGAACTAAAGTAACTCCAGTATCTAAATGGTAGGCAGAGAATTATGAACCTACAAAGGAAACAAAAGGAAGAGCCAAAGAGATAAGCAGTGTTGTGTCATAAAATCAAGGACCCTAAAAGTATCCCTTCTGGATGGATTTTTAAAAAAAATCTACTCTTTGCTGTGTCTTGACACCGGTCCATGCTCTTGCACAAGTATTGGGCAAGGGATCACATATTAGATTTTATTTCCTAACTTAGGCACAAGCTGAACAGTCATATGCAACAACCCTGCACAGAAGCAAAGAGGAGGTGCGTTTCAAGTCAGAGTAGTCATCAGTGTCAAATGCTTATAAGATGTGGAAATAAGCAAGGAAAGAAATACCTACTGGATTTAAAGGCATGGATAGAAAATAGTGGAGACCATTGAAAGGGCTGTTTTGGAGGCATGCTGAGGACAACAAGCCAAACTGGCATGTGCTGAGATGTGAGAATCAACAGAAAACAAAAAATGAAAACACTAGCATAAAAATATACACCATTTAAAAAGTTCAGCTGGGTAGGGTGATAGTTGGTTAAACATAAGGAATAACTTTATGGACATTTCATTATTGTTTTGAATTAAAGGAACTCTGGAAAGTTTAAAAAGTAATGGGAAACATATATTTGAGAGGGAGAGATGTTGCATGTCCAAAAATAAAAGGAATAATCTTTAATATAATATTTCTAGCAAGATTGCAGGTAATAGAGCCCAGAGCACGGAATGGAATAACTGTCCTGGGAAAGAAGGGATAGTTCCTCTACTATTAGAACAGAAGGGACGGCAGATAAGATGGGTTCAGTGTGGATAGGTTTATATCCCTGGCAGCAAGAAGATGAAGAGTAGGAAGATTAATAAATTGTAATGGCTTTCCTTTTCTCTGTCAAGAAAAAGACAAAGAGATATACTGAGACTGATGGTCAGGAATGGGTGATGTAACTGGGTGTTTCTAAAAAAAAAACACAAAAAATAAAGTTACAGTAAGAATGTACTGTGAAAATCAGAAGTTTTACCATAGAATTAAAGGAGAACTGTCACCCAGTACTAAAGGTCTATTTTAAGCTGGTCTTCATGGATATTTAGTAGAAATAAACTGCTCTACTGGGTGATCCTCCAATGGTTCTAGGCTGGTTGGTTATAGCAGGGAAAGGTTGCTAATTGGTCTCCTAAGTTTTCTAGTTTATTTGCGTAGAGGTGTTTGTAGTATTCTCTGATGGTAGTTTGAATTTCTGTGGGGTCGGTGGTGATATCCCCTTTATCATTTGTTATGGTGTCTATTTGTTTCTTCTCTCTTTTCTTCTTTATTAGTCTTGCTAGCGGTCTATCAATTTTGTTGCTCTTTTCAAAAAAAAAAAAACAGCTCCTGGATTCATTGATTTTTTGGAGGGTTTTTTGTGTCTCTATCTGCTTCAGTTCTGCTCTGATCTTAGTTTATTTCTTGCCTTCTGCTAGCTTTTGAATGTGTTTGCTCTTGCTTCTCTAGTTCTTTTAATTGTGACGTTAGGGTGTCAATTTTAGATCTTTCCTGCTTTCTCTTGTGGGCATTTAGTGCTATAAATTTCCCTCTACACACTGCTTTAAATGTGTCCCAGAGATTCTGGTATGTTGTATCTTTGTTCTCATTGGTTTCAAAGAACATCTTTATTTCTGCCTTCATTTCATTATGTACCCATAGTTAGGGTCAGAAGAAGAATTGGAAAAAAGAAAAAGGACAGAAGAGCAAGAGTGTTCAGGATATTTCCAGGAGTGTCACTGCAGTTATAAAACTGTAATCTAAACTAAATAACAAGGGCAGTGAACACAAGACAGATGGATTGAAAGAAAGTATATATTGAAAGAAAGTTGTATTAGAGTAATTACACAAGTTGGAAAGGGAGTGTGTTACAGCCCATGAAATTCTGAACTAATTGTTCTAGAGGTGGAGCAAATATGTGTACACAGCGTACGGCCTATCTTTGTTGTCCTGAATTAGTGACCAGAAAAATACGTGGAGCCAAATTGTGCTCCATCACCAACCTTTTTGTCTCCCCTTGGTGATCCTTCTACCTAGAATGTTTATTGGTAACCCTCCTTCCATGAGGGCATGTTTTGAAGACAATAGATGTAAAAATTCTCATGGATTTGGCTATGACTTTAATATCCAATGTAACATAATAAACTAGACTCACTATTTCCCTCCTGCTCCTAAATCAGTTTTTCCTCTCAACTTCCATATTCCAGTAAGCTCTCTTAGGCACTAACCACTGAAGCATTAGACTCACCTTTTACTCTACCTCCCCGCTTCCCTTGCACTCAGTAATCACAAGTCTATAAGCCCTAATGGTTATTTCTCTTTCTTTTTTTCTTGTCATTAATTGCAGACTCTACGATTATTTACACAGAATATTTAAGAGAACCTATGAACTTATTAGAAGTAAAAAACGAATACAAAATCATTATATAAAAACAAACTGTACTTCAACCAAATTTTTAAAATACAATTTACAATAACAATAAAAACTTTACGATATGTAAGAAGAGGCATTAAGCAACCACTGATAAAGTTAATCCCTCTTAATTTTTAAAATTTGTTTTTGTTTCTTTTAAATTAATAAACTATTTTAGAGCAGTTTTAGGTTCACAGCAAAACTGAATAGAAAGTACAGAAAGTTCTCATATACCCTCATTCTCACAAAAGCACAATAATTATTTCTTCAGTTTCTCTCCTATCCATCCCTTTTCCCAAAGGTTTTTCTTGTTACAATCCACTCCCTTCATGTCTTCCCTTGTCTCAGTATCTTTAATATTTGCTATTATCTTCAGGATTAAGATCTTATTTATTTTGTTTCTCCCCCTATATTGTAAATCCCCTAAGGTAAGGATGATATCCTATGATACAAACATTTTCATACCCTTCTTTCAAGAGTCTAGTCTATAATGATTACCCAATCAATATCTGTGAATTTGATACAGTCACTAGAATTTGGCAATGCTGAGCTTCATGAAAAATTTAATTTAAAAAACAACAACAACAACAACAACAAAATCCTTACTCTGTCTTCCAAAAATATTCTAGTCTTCTGTATCCAATTCTTATCCAGATATCCTTTGACAGATATACTCAGGAGATCAGAAATACATGGCATTTTTCAGTCATTCCTCTAAGATGGTCTTTTGGATTTTCTTAACAAAACTGGGATTTGTGACCGTAGCATTTTTCAGACCGATGTTTCCTTCACATCACCATATTGATTCTGTTAAATGATTTGTAATTTTTTATTATTTGTTCCACGACACCTTGACAGTTTAGCTGTTGGTCAAAAAAGTGGCTAAAAGTCAAGAGCTTGAACATCTGTAATCTCTGGAATATAAGAGCATGGGCTTCCCTAGACAAAATTATGAAATACAGTACATGAGATTTGATTTTCACAAAGGTCTACTTTTACATGTTCCTCTCAAATTCCCTTCCCTCTATATCTAACTCAAGTTAAAATGTCTTTATGTCCTTTCTCTCTTTGATCCTTATTAAAACATTGTATTGAAGCTAGTATTTTATTTCTGTATATCTACAATCTACTATATAGAAATAGATATTTATTAGCTCTTCTTTTTTAATAATTACAATTTATTTTAATTATAAAATAAAAGCTGCAATTAAAAGATTCGTAAAAAACATAAGTTATTTATATCCATTATCCTACAACATAGATGCAATTAAGTGCATTTCCTTCCATGTTTTTTAATGAATGGACATTTATTTGCTTCTTTTTAAATATGGTTAATAGCATTCTATACATACAGATCTCTGTCCTCTTTTCACTTAATAGTTTAGTGAGTCCATAATTTTTGTCAGAATCCTCCTGTTTATATTAAACATGTTCTAAAACAATATGGGATGCATCTTAGAGAATATCCAAAGCACTATCCCCAGAGATCTGAATTCAGTAGGGAACAAATGCTCAATTTTTACCAGCATCCCAGGTGATACTACTACAAGTACCTCAGACTAATACAGCTTCATTTATTTTTTTACCCATCCTGGAAGAAGCAACTGTTTGCGTCAACTATGCTTTTATCAGCATTAACTAGCTCTGATCTGTTCTTCATAACACCTACACTAAGAATCCACAAATGAGATCAATCCCATTATCTTCCCTCTCTACTTATGTATCCACACCATACTACTTCTAGTTCTGCAATTTGTTACCACTACAAGTTTATAATTTTCTTTCATTATCTCTAAAATCATTAATAAACTCCTAAGTGGCAAATCTAACTGATATTTTTAGTCTTAATCTACAATCAACTCTCTGGAGCATTTGTATTGTCAAGTATACACTTCTTTGCACTTGAAACTTGTTTCTCCCATAGCTTCCATAACCAGTCTTCTCTTCTGTTACTTCTTATGTCTGACTGGCTCTTGTCAATATCATTTCCAGGCTCTTCTTTATCTCCATTCAAGAACTTCAGCACAGTTCTCTTTCTCTCCAAATTCACTGATTATTTATCTAACCTCCAGAGCTTGCATATGGAACATTTCCACCTGAAACTTACACAAATACCTTAAATTTTAATGGATCTAAAATTGACTTTATTATTTTCTCCTTAAGGACAGAAGCAGGGACTCATTCATCCGGTATATCCTCTCTAAGATAAGGCCATCACCAACTCTGGAGTCATTCCCTGTATCTTTTTCTCAGTCTTCTCCACATCCAATAGATCATAAAGTCTGACCTAAAACACAGGAGCAGAGGATCTAATCAGACTCCCATGAATTGGAGATAAGAGTATAAATTTTCACTAAAAATTTCAAAAGTGCAGGACTAGATGAAACGAAGAGAGGTCTGGGACATCCTATTTGGTTTCCCAGTTTCTTCTGTCCCACATGGGACATTCATTCTCTGACCCAGAATGACTGATGAGTAATTCAAGGGAGGTTTTATGGAGCTCTTCACAGACAGGGTGTAAAATAAGTCTACATTTTACACTCCCAAAGAAAAATGGTTTATATGATATTCTCCAGTGAGCCACACCCCATCGATTCTGTAATTACTTACTACAAGACATCCCCTAACTAGGGATATATGGTAAAGGCCTTCACTAGATAAGGTCTCTTCCTCCTAGAAATATCATTCATCTTTTACTTGGCCAGCCAGTTGACATGGAGATTAGACTGGGTCACCTATTTCCTCTTGTTTCCCCACAAGACATACCCCTGGTAAAAGACATACCCCTGGTAAAAGACATGGACTAATCACAGGCCAGCTGCCAGGTGTCTTCCTTCCTTCCTCCCAAAGTTCATTTGTTTATACCACCTATATAGCACTAGAATTCGTCCCTTACTCCCTATCTCCACTAAGGCTCATCTGACTCATCTCTAGCCTCAACATTTTCAATACCCACCAACTATCCAAACAAATTTAGTTTCCCCAGTTCTATGTGCAGTCTGGTGCCACAGTTGCTTTTTGAAAATGCACATTCTGATATAAAATCCTTTGCCTGATATTGAATGTGCTACATCATATTTCCTTTGCCTACATTTCCAGATTTTTCTTCCAACACATCCCCTGATATCCAGCCAAATCAAACTATCCCCCAAACATGCCATTTTTGCATGAACTAGCAAAGCTCCCAAGCTCTCTTACATGAATGCTCACATTTCTGTCAATAATTTGCAATGTCACCTTTTCTCTAATGCCTTCCCTGAACTCTCCATTCAGTTCAAGGCAATTACCTCCTTCTTTGTTTCACCGTAATTGTCTATAAATAATAAGTAAAATGGTTAACTTTAGTGAGCCTTGACTTTGCAAAAGGTACCGTGCCAAGTGCTTTCTATGCGTCACATCATTTAATCCTCGGAGCAACTCTCTGAAATATGTACTATTATTCTGATAATTTTACAAAAGGGAAACCAAAGTACAGAGTAAATAAATGACTTAGCCAAAGTCACACAGTTATTACCTAAAGGAAATAGGGTGTAAATGCAGCCCTGGTTTACTCGAGAACACTCCTAACCCCAGTCATAAGATGTCTCCACTCACTCATCACACAGCTTCCCTACTTAAATCAATAAATATTTGCTAAGTGACAACTTGCTGCCAGACATAGTGTGAGGCTTTAATGAGCATGGAGAGCAAGTTGAATAAAAAAAGAAAGCACTGTCTCTAACTGAAGAAATCATCAGTTGTAAAAGTCTACCTAACATACCATCTTTCACGACTTCACACAAGAAATAGTACTGTCAGACACAGTGCAAGACTTTACTCCATAGGAAAGAGAGACCAAATCTAGTGTGAAATTATCCCCCTTAACTTGACTGGCCAGAACACCCACTTGAGGATTCATAAGGAATTTCTCTGAGGAGTCTGAAGTCACCTAGTAATTGCTGTCATTCAGGGGATTTTGTGGGATTATTTATTACAATTTACAGGCATTATCATTGTCTATAATTGCCCTCTATCTACCCTATATCTTGCACTTCACTGATTTAAGTTCATATTCCAATGATAGGCAAAAGCTATTCACCTGGCAAGTAGCTTGCATAGAACTTTAACTTGTATCTTACCTAAATTATGAAGAGTAGAATAGCTTCTAATCTACTTTCTTCCTTGTATTTTACTTTAAAGCAATTTATGGGTTCTTTTTACTCCTGACTCAATTTATATAATACAATTCAACTGAGATGCTAAAAACACCTAGCAAGTGTCTTCTCTTTTATGCTCACATCATTCCTCAAATGGAAGATGGGGAAATAATCTCAAGGAATTTAAGTGATTTTCATGAAATTAATAACTATAAAGTAGCAAAAACAAAAGGTAAGCCAAGATCTCAGATTTTTCTCTAATCCTTGCCAGAATCCTTATGCCCTTTATCACAACTACAACTATAATTTGTCATGCGCATCCATGTGAAGAGACCACCAAACAGGCTTTGTGTGAGCAACATGGCTGTTTATTTCACCTGGGTGCAGGCAGGCTGAGTCCGAAAAGAGAGTCAGCGAAGGGAGATAAGGGTGGGGCCGTTTTATAGGATTTGGGTAGGTAAAGGAAAATTACAGTCAAAGGGGGGTTGTTCTCTGGCGGGCAGGAGTGGGGGTCACAAGGTGCTCAGTGGGGGAGCTTTTTGAGCCAGGATGAGCCAGGAAAAGGAATTTCACAAGATAATACCATCGCTTAAGGCAAGGACTGGCTATTTTCACTTCTTTTGTGGTGGAATGTCATCGGTTAAGGCGAGGCAGGGCATTTGCACTTCTTTTGTGATTCTTCAGTTACTTCAGCCCATCTGAGCTTATAGTGCAAGTCACAGTGGATGCGATGGCTTGGCTTGGGCTCAGAGGCCTGACGTAATTGTCTAACAATTTAACAGATACTCCTTTATTCTAGATTCTAATATGATCATTTTAAGATTATATACTTCAACAATATAAATATTCTCCAGGTACTTTTTATTATCCAAACTGAAATCCTACTTCCTATACTTTTCCTCATTGATAACTTGCAAATAAGCACTGGAAATTATGAGATTAAAATTACCAGTCTCATTTCTATGACATACACATTAATATGTAAAGAAATGCCATAAGGGGAGTTATGCAACGATGTTTTTGCAGAAATGAAATGTGTATGAATATGAACACAGTTGTAGGTATTTCAATAAAAATTACAAGTCTTTCAGATATTCTTTCCAAATTCAAATGAAGCACCAGGTGTGCAGGATATGGCAGATGTGCCTGCTGTATACTAGCATAAGGAGGTTAGGTGGCTACAAACGAATTTCCTGATCCCATTGAGATAGGCTTCTATAGGTGATCGGTTGTCCTCCCACTGTGAAAACTGGCTATGAAAAAGAAATACTTAAGCATTTGCCCTGCCTTTCCTCTGTGAGCAGTATTTTAAACAGTTCTTCAGAGAAAGTTCTTCATTACAACATTCCAGCTAATAAATACGGAAAACACAAATTAGAAAACCACAATTTTGTATCCCTTATGGTAATACTTGAACCAGGCAATTGTATTCAATCATACAACTATCAAATAAATGTTTGATGCAAAGTTACAATGGAGGGATTTGACTGCCACCACTCACATCAACTGATTAGTGGGGCAAATTAGTACAGAATCACCTATAAATAGTTTTGCCAAAAAACAAACGAAGTTGAATATAGCCAAGGTCGAGTCAATGTCCACTTACAGAAAATATCGGTACAGAAGAACAATTTAAATGATACTACAAGAAAGCAAGCAGCCATATATTCAGAACAGGGGACATTAATCAGCTCAACAAGACCTCCTTCTGTAAACAAATTGATGGCATTACATGTAAAGAGAAACTGAGATGGACAGAGTGAGAGTCAAAGCAGAGAGACTATCTCATATTAACAGAAAAAAAGACATAAAAATACGATGTATAGCCCTAAGCTTTATTTTTTAAAAGGCTATAAAATATTTTTGAGACAATCTTGGAGATATGATTATGAATGATGTATCCGATATTGCCAAAAAATATTATTTATCCTGCTAGGGTTGATAATGGAATAGTGGTTATATGTTTTTTAATAGGCATTTTTTAGATATTTAAGTATGTAGGGGTGAAATTACATAGTATTTGGGGTTTAAAGTTCTTCAGCAAAAAAGAAACAGACATGAAGTGATGTTTTGGTTATTGTTGAAAGTAGCAGGTGCATATGTGAGAGTTTTTATAAACAATTCTTTTTCCACGATGTTTAAATTTTCATAATATAAACTTTAAAAAAATGACAACATCTAAGTAAAGACTACAAAACTGCAGCCTTAGCAAAAGGTACGACTGGTGCTCTTTCACACAAAGGCCACTGCTCTGCTGACAAAGCTGGCACCTTCCTCCAAAACCATTAATTTAAGAAGAGAAAATGAACGATTCACAGAGGCCATAAAATAAAGAGCCTTCAACCCTAAATATTACATTACTCAAGATTTTTGTTTCCCTTAATTCACTCATGAAACTGTCCAGAAGTGCACAATGATTTTGAAAGATTTTTTTTTTTAATCAAAGAAACTTCGAGATTGGATATAAATAGCCTGGGTTATTTAACCCTTCAAGCAACTCACAAGTCCCATACCTGCAAGTTGGAAAAGGAGCTGTGTATTTCTGCAGAGGCAAGGAGAATATACACTGCCCAATGTGCCTTGAGAGGTGGCCAAGAACAATTAACAGAAAAGAATCTTCCAGAAGGCAAAGAAAGGAACCAGGAAGGACAAACAATAGGCAAGAAAGTTTTACTCAATGGTAGAACTAAGGGCTGCCAGACATATTTAACAAAAAATGTATTCTATTGTCAGAAAAAGGAATCTTGTTATGTCTGCACAGCAGGATTTGCTATTGACCTGTGGCTGCTGTGAGTTTCCCATTTTCCCATTCTAGGAACAAAAGCTTTCAGTGAAGCTATCTTGGTCCTATTCAATATTATTTATTGAATGCTTTGGGGGGCAAGTAACATATATTAATATAATACCCACAGGTGACCATTTCACAAGTAATCA
Organism: Theropithecus gelada; assembly: GCF_003255815.1. Taxonomy (NCBI): domain Eukaryota; kingdom Metazoa; phylum Chordata; class Mammalia; order Primates; family Cercopithecidae; genus Theropithecus; species Theropithecus gelada. Next base: position 43,482,497 of record NC_037672.1, read on the forward strand.
CATTCAGACCTCATACAATGTACTTACTGTACATGGCCCAAAGATGGCAGGCTAGCTGATGAGGCTTGAGGAAGGCAGGTTGATGAGGCTTGGGGGTCTCCCTTTTTGGAGAAGGTTAGTAAATATTCATTTGCACGAAGGGCAGTTTCATCATATTAGGTAGGAACATGGGTTGATAATACTATTACTGTGGTTAGAATTTTAATAGGGAAAGAAGGCAGCTGTATTTGTCTGTTCTCATGCTGGTAATAAAAACATACCTAAGACTGGGTAATTTACAAAGGAAAGAAGCTTCACAGTTCCACATGGCTGGGGAGGCCTCACAATCATGGCAGAAGGCAAATGAGGAGTTAGGTCACGTCTTACATGGCGGCAGGCAAGAGAGTCTAGGCAGGTAAACTCCCCTTTATGAAACCATCAGATCTCATGAGATTTATTCACTATCATGAGAATAGCATGGGAAAGACATGTCACCATGATTCAATTACCTCCCACAGAGTCCCTCCCACAACACATGGGAATTATGAGGGCTACAATTCAAGATGAGATTTGGGTGGGAACACAGCCAAACCATATCAGTATCCAAAGAGATAGAGTGTAGTGGACCCTTTCGGCCAGCTCACTCAAAATCTTTCTACCTTTTTAATTTAAAAAGACTGGAGAGCTTTTAAAAACTACATTCCCATCATGAGTAATTAGAACAATGAAATTTAAATCAACAATAAAATATCACATTTCACTTTACTCTTGCAACAATTAGAAAACTGAATTTTGCAAAGTGTTGGCAAGGAAGTGGAAATGATAAAATCCTCATGTACTGCTGCTAGGAATGTAGACGTGCGCTCATTTGTACAGCAATCTGACAATATTTAGTCAAATGACATATAAGCATACCCAGTGTCCCAGCAATTCCTTGCCTAAAGAATTCTCACACAGGTCCACACTGGATGTGACCATGATCAGACTGAAGGCAACCTGAGTACAGATCAGCAGGGAAGAGTTTAGTTAGGTAAAATACACACTAGGAAGTAACGTTCCACCCTTAGAACAAACCAATTAGCTTAGATAGGCACATGAAAATGAAGTGCTCTTAAAAAGAAAGCACTAATGAGAGAGATATCATATATATATAAATTAAAAACATAAGCGAGACAAAACAGAATACTCATTGTCCAAGAACACATATAAACATAAGGATCTGCATTCAATATATTAGACTGGTTACCTATGGGAGATGAAGTGGTAGAGATCAAACAGTTTAAACTTCAATAATAAGTCTTTTCACAGACCAATGATGACAGTGTTCTATGAAAATTTGTTGCTATTGTTTTGTTTTAAAAGCTATATTTTCTACACCCTCTTGTGACCTGGGTTCCATAAGTGATTCGGTTTCTACAACCACTCTGGTAAACTGAGGCATAAGGCGAAACAGGAAGTAAGTTGATGATCTTACTTTAACTGGCATGGATGATGGCACAGATGGTGGAGCTAGATCCTGTAGCTGCACCTGGCTTCCTGATTCTGAGCTCCCAGGTCCTTGCAGGACAGTAAGTCCCTTGGTAGTCCTATTCTAGGATGTGGTTGCAAATCATTCCTGGAAGCTCAGCCCTCCCAGTCAATCTGTGAGCAATACATTATACTTAATAAATCCTTCCCAGCCTAAACTAGCAAGAGTGAAGTTTGTTGTCTGTAACTAAGACCTCTGAAAAATAGAGGGAACTTGAAAAACATTGCCTGTTCAAGCTTTTCCCAGATTTTTTACAAGATAAAGACTTTGAAAACTACCATAGCAGTTTGCTAGGGCTGTTATAACACTATAAGTACCATAAACTGGGTGGTTGCAACAACAGAAATGTATTATCTCAAAGTTCTGAAGGCTGGGAGTACACGATCAAGGTGTTAGCAAGGTTGATTCCTCCTGAGAGCCATGAGGGGAAATCTGTTCCATGCTTCTCTCCTAGATTCTGGTGGATTGCTAGCAATTTTTAGCATTCCTGAAACATTACCTGTATAGGAAACATCATTCCTGTAGAAACATCACTTCTACCTCTACCCTCATGTTCACATGGTGTTCTCCCTGTGTGTGTGTGCATGTCTGTCTCTATCCTGAGTACAAATTCCCCCTTTTGATAAGATACTAGTCATATTAAATTAGGGCGTACCCTAATGACTGCATTTTAACTTGATTCCCTCTGTAAAGCAGTGCTTCCGAAAAAGGTCATATTCTGAGGTGGTGGGGAGGCAGGGCTAGGACTTCAAAATATTTTGGGGGGAGAACATAATTTGATGCATAAAATATTGCATGCAATTTAACAAAAAATATAACCATTAGTCCCTAGACTCGGGTGATTATACTAAAACTATGGGGTAAATCTTTTTTCTCCTTTTTTTTTATTTTAGGTTAACCGAACACTGGATATTACTGAGTTTCACAGTATGAATGCTAAATAACAAAGTATAATTATGATAAACATGGCTTGAGAGTGGCAGCTATAAAACAGACATCTTGAAAGTTTATTTCACAATCTAAACATGCTAAAACAGTAAGTAAAAACTGAAGTATCAAAATGATTCTTTCATGCTTTAGAAACACATTAGTCCAGTAGAAGAAAAGTAAATTATTACACTAAGCTATAGCAACTTTCATGCTGAGATTCCTAGAACATTTATTTTTGGTGCCATTTGCTAGCAGCATTAACCATTGTTAACAAGGTCCATATCATCTATTACATAGCAATTATCTTTCTCCCACTGTCTATGAAGCATGCTAAATCACCCATCACAGGTCCACTTGACTGAAATAAAAAGGAATACACCAAAACCATTTCAAATTCTAATTTAATCACAAATATAGAATATTTGTCAATGGTAACCAGGAGATGTCTTCATTTTAATTTGACTTCAGGATTTCTTCACAGGAAATAGGCAATGTTTATAAGAAATATGGCAAAATCTGGACTTTTGAAGAGATTTTACATTTCTGCGCATGGTAAAATTTCTCAGAAAAGGAGTCAGGTATAATACAGAGGCCAGAAAGATTATCACTTTCAAAATACTCCATTTTTCTCTAAATAGGCCATTTTTAGCAAAGGATCAATGTTAACTATGTCTCATTTCTAATATAAATTGGTCACTATTCAATCACAGTTCAGAGGGCAAATGTTTTTAATAGCCAGTAGTAGTTGCAAAGTCATACTGATGTTCTCCCAAAACATATTTGTATGTGTGTCCACACACACACAAACACATCCTCATGCCTAGACTTTGTGGTCAGAAGTTAGTAGGAGATACTCTTCAGCCATGAGCTTTAGCCATCACACAGAGCCTCACAATCTGTATGTTATGTATCTATTCAGCATGCCATTCACCTACCATGTGCAATCTAAAGTCAGAGAAAGCAGATATCCTACAAGTGTCATGGTCCCAGTCACGAAAGGTAGGAAATATGTTCACTACTGTTTACTACCACACCTTCAATATCTAAGAGGCTGCTTAGTTTATAATACTGGTTAATGAATACATGAATAAATATAAATGAACTGAAGAAGAGATATGATTCAGTACCTTAAACTTAATCTAATCTGGATTTCCCTCAGTTTGTAGATTTTATGTTTCTGATTTTTTTGAAAATCGTTAAATGAAATAGAGCATGAAAAGGTGTTTCACCTCAGTAAATGTTTTGTTAATAGCAATATACTCAACACATTTTTAAAGGAAATGACAGCCTGACACACTAAAGTAAGGACAAATACTCTATTTCATTTAGCACAGATTACTTGGCACGCAATACTTATGGCATTATGTGGAGATTAGGTGAAAAAGACGATCAATTTCTACCATTTTCTCTCTGAAGAACTGAAGTATAGAAAAGTAAAGAACCACAAAATAAAATAAATCTACATAGTAATGAAGATTAAGAATATAGCCCAAGGACTCTGATCGCTAAATCTCTTTTTTACTCTAAATTAGAATCACCATTGAAGGATTCATCCCCAAAACCACCATATAAATGACACCAATAATTTGCAACCACCACACCTGCTACCTCCCACCAGTCACTATAAAGCTGCCACTGTAGTAACTTTTCTTATCAAAAGCAAAAGTCACTTTGGAATCATATGTACGAATCCTTATTATCCACCTGCAAGGAGACATGCTAGGTGCAGACTCACCAACCAGAAGAAAAGAGATCAGAACATTAGAGAATTATTTCTGAATGTCTGCCAGTACCTGCCTCAGATCTCTCTGCTTTATTCAAATACCTGGACTTAAGCAACTAGAAAACTTATATTGAAAATATGTCAGAGTGGTTTCAATAAGAGCTGATTGAGTTGACAGCTAACATAGTTTTCTTAAAGTTGTGAAGATATGTATTTGAATCCAAAATCTAGCCTGAAATTTTGGCCAAATGCCTAGACTTTGGGCAGTGTTTGAGCCCAACTGGCTCTGTGACAATTTGTTATTTTGTGTAAAACTGTTGAAAATGCAAACTAAAAGCCCTCATCAGAAATATAAATAAAGATTATGATTAAGAAGTGCTTTGTCCCAGAGTTTGAGACAATTTCTATTGACTACAAGTATTATTTTTAATTGTGTCATAATTAACCAGTGACCAGCAGTCGACCTGGAAGAGTAAATTTTTTCCACCTAATCAATGAAAAAACAACTAGAATAGACTTATTTTAAAAATAAGTTACAATTTATTTTATACTTAGCAGGTCAATAATTTTAAAAAGAACTCATTAATGATAACAGGACCTTTTCAGGGCAGCTTTTAGATAGGGGTTGCTTTCAACTTCCTTAAAAAGAAAAAGAGAAGAAATCTGGTACTGAGAATTATTGTAAAGAAATGGGATTGCCTGTGTATTATTCTGAGGTCCTTAAATTAATAAATGGCAAAGGCTAACATGTATTGAGCTTTTAATTTGTCCCTGATACCATTTGTGCCTGATACCATTCTAAGTATGGATTGCTTTATTTGATCCTCATAACAAAGCTTTCAAGTGAATATGATTGTTTTTCTCACTTTCCCTTCAGGAGGGAGCATGAAATTATTTTCCCAAGATCTCAAAGCTAGAGACAAAATTTTTCAAGGAATCTGATTTAGAAGAATTAAAACATTCATTGTGTTCAACTACTCACCTCTTAGAAGTAGAGGCCAACAGATTCTGGCATTGTTACTCCATAAACACAGTACTACTCTCCTTATTTTACTTATGCCAAAAATTAGAAAGCACACCTAATTATGCCAAATGATAAGAAAGAGCAATATAATATGAATCCTATTCTCAAGGTTTTTGATACAGTAACTGGTGAAATCAACCAAAATAATAAAACTGAGTGGTTAAATCATTCACTATTCTGGTGATATTAAGTCAATACTACATACTTCTTTTTTTTTTTTTTTTGAGACGGAGTCTCGCTCTGTCGCCCAGGCTGGAGTGCAGTGGCCGGATCTCAGCTCACTGCAAGCTCCGCCTCCCGGGTTCACGCCATTCTCCTGCCTCAGCCTCCAGAGTAGCTGGGACTACAGGCGCCCGCCACCTCGCCCGGCTAGTTTTTTGTATTTTTTAGTAGAGACGGGGTTTCACCGGGTTAGCCAGGATGGTCTCGATCTCCTGACCTTGTGATCCGCCCGTCTCGGCCTCCCAAAGTGCTGGGATTACAGGCTTGAGCCACCGCGCCCGGCCGATACTTCTTTATTATATTAGTTTCTTCCAGTTTATTTGCTTTTTATTCCATATGCTTTAATATTCCATATTATTTGCTTTTTTCCCCTATAAAAGCAGGGTTTGATGGGAGGGAGACTGGTTACAATACGGTAGAAATAATATTCTAAGTTAACTGTTGAACATACATTTAACTAAGTTTAATGTTGAATAAGCACAGAATATTATTGTATTATATTGTTGTATAGTAATTATATTATTGTATATTATAATTGGACACACTAATAAGTATCCAATTAGGAATCATGAAGCTGTCTGTTGTTATTACCAGCAAAGTTGGTTTATTTTTATTAACTACTTTGACACAAGGTAAAGAAACATAAGTAACACTAATATTTTAATATTGATTATTAAACAGTAATACCTGTTAAGTACATTTTAAGATGCCTTTTTAAAAATGAATCAAGATTACAAGATAGAATTGACTGGATCCTCACTTTTACAGATACTTTATCAGTATTCTCAGATACTTCCTATATTTAATTTCTACAATAAAGCCTATGTCAGGAGGCAATATTCTCTTTGCATCTAAGATTTTTTTTAAAGCAAATACTCAACACTACCTGTGGTTGTAGGTAGGCTTGGAGTATGGAACATCTGTCCAACACTCTAAACTAATGAAGTCACTTAATTTTTGATCCCTCACAATTTCTATTCCACCATTTATTTATTTATTTATTTATTTATTTATTTATTTTTTGACAGAGTCACATTCTGTCACCCAGGCTGGAGTGCAATGGTGCGATCTTAGCTCACTGCAACCTCTGCCTCCCGGGTTCAAGCAATTCTCCTGCCTCAGCCTCCCAAGTAGCTGGGATTACAGGTGTCCGCCATGACGCCCAGTTAATTTTTTGCATTTTTAGTAGAGATGGGATTTTCCATGTTGGCCAGGCTGGTCTCGAACTCCCGTCCTCAGGTGATCCACCCACCTTGGCCTCCCAAAGTGCTAGGATTACAGGTGTGAGCCACCACACCCAGCTTCCACCAATAATTAAATATAAAGAAGTGTGCGTGTGCACGTGCATGTGTGTATTTACAAATCTAACAACTTCATTTATAACATTATTTTAATCTGTCCCATATTTTAGTTAACATTTTACTTATTTTCATTTCGTATAGGTGCTTATGTAACACTTCTCATGTCATTACTCCTGCTTTTTGCCCTCTTGTTAACATACTAAATAACCTCTCTATAACATAATTCACAATGATATAAAGTTTATTGTGATCACCTTAAACACAAGGTCTCTGTCTTATTCATATTTGTGTGATTTACCCACGCTTTAGCCTGGTAGTTGTTCCATAAATGCACTTTAAAGTTGAAGTGAAACTAAACCTCAAATTCAGTGACAACCTAATGGAAATTCCAACATCTCTAGTTCATTCCTTAATTCACACTTTCATTCAGAAAACATTTTTTTAAGTTCTTAATGTGGCCTTAGCCTCTGCCCTGAGGGGCTGAGAACACCACTCTCAGGCACAGAGAGAGAAAGCTACTGTAGAAGATCAACATGCGAAAAGATCATTACATATTGTAGGAAACACAATGAGGGACCTATCCTAGTGCACCAGGAAAAGAAGTGTGAAGGATTCTACAGCAGGGCTTCACTTAGCATTACATGGCTACAGTGCCAAGGGGTACACTGAAAAGCCAACAGGTCAGGGAATAAACTTATAAATGATATACACTCAGCATAGAATACTTCATATATTTTCATTTGTTAAAAAAGCAAAATACAACTAAATTTGTATGAGAATCAGACACTAATCAGAAACTGGCATCATTAACAGAAACTAATAATGAGATGTATATAGCTGATAGACAGATGACACCTATATTTCCCATTATACCTACAAATTATAAAGTAACTAATTTACTTGTTGGAATGACTTTGAAATCTTATAAATAAAATTATTCTGATCTTTAGGTGAGTCCTCGCAAAACCTCTGGTGCTTCAGCCTCATACTATTAAAAAAAAAATGCACTTTAAATGTAAGTAACTTTATCGAGCCTACAGGTATTACTGGTTTATCAAACCTATAACTTGGTTACCCCCCAAAAAAGTGTTAAATTGAGTCAAATGTTTTATTTTCTTTAATTATAAAAATATTTATGAATACAGTAGCATTAATCCATAAAATAACCCTTCTAGCAAGTAAAGACTATTTACTATATTTCTATGAAAATTTAACATAAATTTTAAAATTTTGAGTTCACTCATATACATTTTACACCACACTTTTTTGCTTATAAATAGAAGTTCTAAGTACTTAGTAGACACCAAAATATATTTGTCAAATTGACTGCAGGAAACAGGCAGTATTTTTCAATGTTTTAAGAGTAAGGGCTTTGACATAAGACAGAACTATTCAAATCCTCAGCCCTATACAAGCTCTAAGAACCAGGGATGTTACTTAATGTTCTAAATCATAGTTTTCTAATTGAACTATTAGGGAACTAATGTCAAGCTCAAGGAATGTTATAAGAAATAAACAAAGTATACAGTCCCACCAACAGTATTAAAGTGTTCCTATTTCTGTAAACTAGCTCAACCATTGTGGAAAACAGTGTGGTGATTCCTCAAGGATCTAGAACTAGAAATATCATTCAACCTAGTCATCCCATTACTGGGGATATACCCAAAGGATTATAAGTCATGCTGCTATAAAGATACATGCACACGTATGTTTATTGCGGCACTATTCACAATAGCAAAGACTTGGAATCAACCCAAATGTGCATCAGTGACAGACTGGATTAAGAAAATGTGGCACATATACACCATGGAATACTATGCAGCCATAAAAAAGGATGAGTTCGTGTCCTTTGTAGGGACCTGGATGCGGCTGGAAACCATCAATCTCAGCAAACTATCGCAAGAACAGAAAACCAAATACTGTATGTTCTCACTCATAGGTGGGAATTGAACAGTGAGATCACTGGGACAAAGGAAGGGGAACATCACACACGGGGTCCTATTGTGGGGAGGGGGGAGGGGGAGGGATAGCATTAGGAGATATACCTAATGTAAATGACGAGTTAATGGGTGCAGCACACCAACATGGCTCATATATACATATATAATAAACCTGCACATTGTGCACATGTACCCTAGAACTTAAAGTATAATATAAATAAATAAATAAATAAATAAATAAAGTAATGTATGCAAAACATTTACCATAAAATTAGGTGATAATAAATGTGATGGTAAATTTTTTTAACAGATTCTGTATCTTGAAATAATCAAATTTTTTTCTGAGCTTACAAAGTATTCAATATCAATATTTATAAAACTGTGGCAATGTATATGTATTGTACTTTTGTTAAGATGTCAATAAAAATTTTAATGTCATGGGGGAAATTTCATTAAATGTGTAAACTTATTAAATGTATAAAACCAAATAAACCAAAAAAGGACAGTATATAAACCACCTATATAGTATGACCATGACTTTTTAAAAATATGTCTTTTTATCTACGTGTACATAGAAAAAAGACTGGAAGGAAATGAATCAAGATTTTATTGATATTTACTAGTGGTGCTGATTAAAACTACACTTTTTGTTTTAACAGAGGTCCCTAAAACTACATGTGCTACTTTTATGATTTTAAAATTATTTAATCTTATTTTTTGTAATGAGAACATTTGAAATGTACCCTCTTAGCAATCTGAAAATATAGACTATCAATGAACTGCATATAAAATTATGACCGGGCACAGTGGCTCATGCCTGTAATCCCAGCACTTTGGGAGGCCTAGGCAGGTGGATCACCTGAGGTCAGGAGTTCAAGACCAGCCTGGCCAACATGATGAAACCCCATCTCTACTAAAAATACAAAAATTAGCTGAGCATGGTGGCAGGTGCCTGTAATCCCAGTTACTTAAGAGACTGAGGCAGGAGAATTACTTGAACCTGGGAGGTGGAGGTTGCAGTGAGTTGAGTCACACCACTGCACTCCAGCCTGGGTGACAGAGCGAGATTCTGTACCAAAACATTAAAAATTAAAAAATTTATTAAGTATAAAAAGGGTGACTTTTAAATGACAAGCAATCATTTTTCGGATTTTTAAACAAATTCCAGCTAATAATTTATGACAGTAGAATAGATAATAATTAAATACTGGTTTTATACATATTTCTTTTTTCCAAAGAGGTTTTTTCTTCTTAACTAAGGTATACACACACACACACACACACACACACACACAAATTGCAAGTCCTAGCATCCTCAGCTACAAGAACTTGTCAAATAAAGCTTGTAGCCACTTAATTTTTCAGCTTCATTATCTGCATAAAGATTGACTCACACAAAGCTGAAAAGGGTGACAGGGAAAGCCAAAGCCATAGCAATATAAAAAAAGATAAGTTCAAAGACAGAACTATGCCAGATATAAAAGTTCAATGTCATCAAACAACAATCAGCGTCATAGCACAGCCTCTAAACTTTTTGCACTCCAAGATTTTTGTCATTTTATCTGCTTTATTAGTGGAACTAGTTGCATTAAATCAGAATCTTGATGTTTTAAAAAGTTATCCTCTCCTTTTGTTTATTCCTCAGTAATTCAAAAGTCATTCAGCCATGTGAATACAGAGAAAATTTTCACACTGTCATTGTAAAACTAAGTAGTAACTCAGGAGAAAAAGAATCAACTTTTACAATTGTGGTTAACAAAATTAACTTCCATCAAATGATGTTTGGCAATCAAAGAAGTATTTTTGGACTCATAAAAGATGCAATTTTAATGGTATTCACCTAAACAGAATGATTTTTAAGATGTTTCTTAGAAAGCTCTTAAATTCAGCAACATGCTAGCACAAGATTGAATAGCCGTTTGAGTATTTTCAACTCAACTAGCTTTCTTCAACTCAACACAGTGAAATAAACAGAATGAATCTGAAAGAGTGGATATAAAAATCCATTAAGACAAATTACATTTCACAGCCCAGTTCAGTAACAGCATTAATTCCTAGATCTGGCATTGTCATGTATCAAACAAACAAACAAACAAAAGATATACCAAACATAAAGAATATCAAGTACAACCTAGTGAAAGGTATACATTCACACACAGACTGCTCAACCAAACTATGGAGTTCAAAACTTGAAGCACTACTAGAAGAGAAGAGCAATATATCAGCACTACCTTTTCTGCAAACTCACTGATTATGAGAAAGAAAGAAAACATATAAAACTAGTTTTTTTCTAAGGATAATCAACCTGTCACATTCCAAGCACGTTATCTATATTCTATATAATTCATGGCCAACATAAAATGTCTTTTTATTGTCTCCCAGATACTGCTAAAGGCAGCCAAAATGACACTCACCAGACATCCCCCCAAAACAGAAAGCACAATAAATCACTGTTTTTCCCCCAAGAAAGGACAATCCATCTTCAGTATTAGAAGAAGAATATAGAATTTAATAGCACCAGTATATGTTGCAGTGTACTAAAAACACTCGATAAATAATGAGTTAAGACTGAGAACAGATATAAGTGTTCATGTAGCCAAATGAAGCTGATATTAAAGTTTAATAGCCTGTATATAACCTTGAGCATAAAAACCCAATGACTTGGATACAAGCACTTAAAGAGATATGAATCTAGCTCAATATTTATCAGAATATATTGCCAAAGTTTCAAGTCCTAGTGCTAAAACACTTCTTGGCCCTGAATCGGAAATGGGTTCTGTTGGAGTCAATCCAGAAAAACCAATTGGAATATGATTAGCAACATTCGGTGACTTGGCCTGAAATATTCAAATTGAAATTCAAGGAAAGAAATTAGTAATTTAATTGGTTATTTCATAATTCTGAAAGTATAGTATGCTATCATTTAATTGCAAAATAATTTTCCATTAACTTTACAATTAAATTATACTTACTATAAAACAAAATTAAAATTTAATGTTCACAAGAACAATAAAGACGGTAACACGCTACTCACAATAGTAATAGCTAACATTTGTTAAGCTTTTATTATGAGTCAGGCACTAGTCTAAGTACTACATGTATATTCTCAAATCCTATAAAACTGGTACTGTGATAACTCCTGTAATACAGATGACGAAACTAAGACAGAGAACAAGTAAATAATTTAACCAAGATCACACATTTGGAAAACAGCAACATCTGGGATTACTGGACCATTTGCCACTTTCTTCCCCTCTACTGCAGAAACTCAGGTGTGGTGGGCGTGGCGGGGTTGGTGGGGAATTAAAATTGATGCTCAAGTGTGTAAACTACAACAGTATCAACTACTAAGTTCACATGTAACCCAGATTTTAAAAGGTGTTAAAGCGACTGATACTTGTTATACACTAAATAAATGTCACACAACAAATAAATATTTGCTGAAAAACAGAGTGTCAAAGGGGGAAATTAAAAGTTATTAAGGTTATTTTCTGCATCTAAAACATAAGTGGACAAACAAGGTCATCCAGTAATTTTGCTCTAATGAATAATACTGATAACCTTTTTAAACAGAAACTTGCCAAATAAGATAAATATATTTTGTCATCAACTAAACTGAAAAGGATGGAAATACAAACATTTTACAGTGTATTTTCATTCACCAAATATTAAAAGGAACCCATTCAAAATAACGTGTAAAAATATAATGAAAGCTGTAAAAAACATAAAATAAATATATGTATTCTAATATTCAAGACAAATTTTACATCTAAAATTTAAAATGACAACTCCATTTTGTTGATCAATGACTAGCTTACCACTTCAAAAGAACAATACTTTATCTGGAATTTGCATATTTTCTCCCAAAATAGGTTGTCTCCTTAGATTTCTGGGACTTTTATGAATGAATTTCAGAGGTCATTAATAATATGAGTACTCTGAAAGTAGTTATTCATAATATGAATATTTTATTTAACACTTCTGTAGCTTTAGAAGTGAAACAGATCCTGAATTTCAAATATCTCTCAAATTTACCTCATTAGTTAAATTAGCTAAGTTTCCAGTTTCAGTATACTAAGGGCACTTTTTCCCTAATGTAGAGATAACTTGTATTATCTCTTCATAATCAAAGTCATGATCATTCTCATATCCACATCTTTCTAAAGGAATAAGAAAAACCAAAACCAAGAAAGATTTTCAAAATTTCAGAAAACTGTGCGGAACATTCATGCTTATATCTTCTCTAACAGGAAACACTAACTACAAGGAAGGCGAAAGTTCATTTTACCTCATTTTCTGAAATGCCTGGAAATCTACGCTGAAATGACTTAAATCGTTTAAAATCTAAAAAGTTGTTGATAAAGGTCACAATGATAAGGAATAAAATGGTGCTAAAATGCTTAATTACTTAATATATATTTAAGAGGTGTCCATTTTATACAAGCAATGAAATATCTTCCCTTGGGTGGCTTTTCTGATCATTAATCTTTTTATTGTGTAACAAGTAATACTTTGATATAATTAAGACAGTTTTTTAGCTACCAATTCAGTGGACAGACTCTTCATTTGCTTCTCTGTTGGAACTGTTGTCTCAAGAAACCCAGCATTACTTTCTAAAAAGCAGTCTACCTCTGAGAACCTGTGTGCTGTGGTTTGTCACTCAACTTCCAAGGTTCCCAGAATATACAAACACTAAGCCAACCTTCCAGTTAAGCTTGCACCTGTGCAAGGAGAAGTCCCTTCCACTTCTCCAGTCAAAATAAAGTCTAGAAAATTGTTCAGTACCCAATTACTGTAGTGACTGAATTACCAAAATAAATAAATACACTTTAAGCTGGTCTATTTCCATCACAGGATTTCAAGGCTACTCTCCCAACGCGACAGGTAAGTTTTAACTTGTGCCTGGCCAAAGGAAAAACGTTTGCCAAATAATGTTCCTGCTGCCATCCCTGCTGGCTTTTCGTTTGTCCAAATCGCTCTCTAGTCGTTGTCTTTTCACTTTATAAACGCCACTGAGAATTGTGCCCACCAGAGCCCCACCCCACTCCCAATTCCCAGTGCAGCTTCAGATTGTGGTATTTGGTAGAGGTCTTGAACTCCACATAGCCAGCTCCCGAACCGCACTGCAAAACGCACCCCGGATGCTTTCCCAAATCTATTCCCTCACTCTCACAATTCAGAAAATCGCTCTATTTATTCATTCTGAGAAAGTGGGCTCAACCCCCGCTTTTGCGCTGGAGAAGGAAACACAATCATTCTCTCTCTCTCTTCCCCATCCTCCCCAACTCCTTCCCCCCCTCCACCCTCACCCCTTCCTAATCTCCAACCCTAAGAGCACTCAGACATCCAAAGTTTCTAATTCCTTCCGCCCTCCCCTGTCCCAAACACTGGGCAATCAGACTGGAGATAACCGACGCGGGGAAATCTGGGTTTCCATTGTCAAGGAGTCCCCTTTCCCTACAGCCGCTCTCATGCCCCCGCCCCCTCAAGGGGCTCTGGGGGCACCTTCATCGCTTCTCGCCTGCCCTCTAGAAAACCACCAGTAACTGGAGGCTACCGCGCGGCAGCTGTACCAACAGCAGGTGATCCAGGCGGTGCGCGGCGACGCCTTGTGATGGCATCCTGCCCTCTGAGGGCCACATGAAATGACCCCCAGCAGTCCTACGAAAGCAAAGAGGTGGAGGAGGGTCTATGCACCCTGCCCTGTGCCCCAGTCTCTCCCACCCTGTCCTCCGAAACAGAGGAGCCCCTAGCATCCGGGAGCGGGCTGGGTCGAGAAGGCAAGATCAATAAAGTTCAGCAAGTAAGACAGCTGGGAGCTGGGTGCTACTGAGTTCTAGAAAGGGGGAGTAGAGACGGAAATATCCGAAGGGGCGAAATGTAAATCGTGTCTACTGCAAAAGGGAGTCGTGCAGGGAGGGCCGCTCTCTATAAGGAGTTAACCAGCTCCTGGCCCGGACACCCCTGCCGGGCCTCCAGCGGGGCTCAAACCCGCCGCAGGTCAGCAGGGGGCGAGGGGTGCGGGGAAACGCCTGGGCTGCGAACTTACGGAAGAAAATGTACTCGGTGTAGCTGCTCCAGATCTTGTCGTCGCGGTACTGGTTGACGAAGGCGGCGGTGCCCGAGGAGTTACACGCCACCATGTGGAAGCCGGCCTCGGACAGGCGATCAAAGGCCTGCTCCAAGTAGGTGAACTTGAGGTAGAAGCGGGACGTGTACTTCTCCGGCTGCCGGTCGGGGTCGCGGCTCTCGTTGAGCGTGTCCCCGAAAACCTCCTTGGCCAGCGCGATGCGCCCGCACACCATGATGCGCGCCACGCGCCGGAACTTGGCGTCGGCCTGGTTGTCGCGCACGGTGGTGTAGGAGCCCCGGTAGCCCAGCGTGAGGAAGCCCGAGCGCTTGTCCGGCGCGCCGCTGCCGCCGCCACCACCGTGCACTCCCGGGCCCGAGGGCACGGCGGCCGCCGCCCCGCGCAGCAGCAACGCGTCGCTGCTACCCTGCGAGACGTTGTCCTCCAGGTCGCTTTGGCAGCCCTCGTCGTTGAGCGAGTTCTGCTTGATGACCTTGGGCGACAGCAGCTTGACCAAGTCGGTGAGCTGGAAATACTCGGCCTCGCGCAGGAGCCGCTCCTTCTCGGGGAAGTGCTCCGGCAGCGCGAGCTGCTTGTCCCGCAGATAATCCAGCACATACCTGAAAAGGAAGCCGTCCCGGTCGATGAAGAAGCGCGCCCGGCTGTCCCTGGGCAGCTCGCCCCGGCGCCGGGCGCCGCCACGGGGACTAGAGGGCGAGAACATGCTGGCCAAAGTGCTGTCCGGGACGCTGAGCAGCGTCGAGTGCTTGGTCACATAGACCTGGCCGCCCACATTCAGCTCCACTACTTCGGGGAACGGCGAGGGTGCGCAGGGCCCCGGGGCGGCGGCGGCCGACGCGCCAGGCGAGCTGGACGAGGAGACCATCTCGCTAATGGGCAGGATGGTGCTGCCGCCGCTGCCCGTGTCCTTCAGAGCCATAGTCCCCCCGCCGCCGGCCCAGTGACCCGAGAGAGCTGCACTTTCTCGTTCCCAGAGCCTGCGCCCCAGCCCTCCGGGTGTTCTCTGCGCCCTCGGGCAGGGCGGCGCGTTCCTCCGGCCGGGGCAGCCCGGCTCAAGGCTCGGGGCAGCTGCGGGGTCGGCGGCGCCCAAGCTCCATCAGAAGAGAGACGCGCGGGAGAGGAGCTCCGCCGGTGCGGCGGCGGCAGTGGAGAGGCAAGAAGGAGCGGCTGCTCCTTTGGGGCGAAGGCGGGGAAGTGTGAGAGAGACTTGCGAGAGGCTCTAGGACTGCTGCTCGGCTCTCCGCGGGGAGGGTGGGAGGAGGGGCCGAAGCAAAGAAAACTCGCCGCCCCGGCAGCCTGCTAGCGCGCCGCGAGGCCGGAGCGCCGACGGTGGCGCTAACTACTCCTGGCAGCCCGGGAGGAGGCACTGACGTCAAGCCCCGGACTGGGACCCGAGCCTCAGCTGTCATTTAAAGAGATAGGCTCCTGCCGCGGCTCCCGGGCTCCGACGCTAGGGGGCGGGACCGAGGGTCGAGCCTGCGAGAGGTGCCGCTCGGCGGCCAGCTGGGAGAGGCAGGCAGGGAGCGCCTAGAGCAAACGCGAGAAAAAAAAGACAGCGCTCTCCTTCGTTCATTTCACTCCCTCCTTGGGTCCATGCCCACCCCCTTTCCTCCCTCCTTTCCTTCTCTTCCTTTCTTCCTTGCCTCCGTCCCCAGTAAAACTAGTTTTTTACACTCTCATTAAGGTAAGGAGTGGAGGAGCGGAGAGGGGAGAATAGGTTTTGATTATAGCAAAGATGTCAGGCTCCTAATTTGGCTTCCGAGCAGTGATTGCAAAAAGATTAGGTGAGGGTGGGAAGATGAATCTCTTGAAGTGGCTTTATGACACAGTTTAAGTGAAGGGCTAAATGCGCGCACCTGTCTTAGAATCAAATTTTACGACTGCATGCACTGAATATTGTTGAAAAAATTTTAAAACTCTGAAATCTGATTTCAGTTCACAATAATAAAGGAGTGTAACGACTGTTTCCTTCCGACGCTTTTACAATATTTAGTTTTATAGTAGATGCTTAATAAATGTTTACAGAGGGAGAGACAGAGCCCGAGAGGAAATTTACTCGATTTATTCATTCTTTCTAATCCTGATCAGTCTCTTCATTAATCTCTCCATTTCCCTTTCAACTCCATCATGCAAGAAAAGTGGCTGATATTTTTATTAGTCTTCTAACCCCAAGAGTAAGGTCACAAATAAAAATTATATGAATTTAAGCTCACTTTAATGTCCATGTATACAAAGTACAGGTACAGTCTGCAAAATGAGCATTACTTGTGATAAAGAGTGAAAATAGGAATGCAAAAGAGAAATCTTTCTTCTACCCTGGGGCATACTTTTGTGTTCAGAAACATAAAGAATCATTGATTTATGAAGTACAAAAGAGAAAAGGGTGTATTGTGGCACAAAGTAGTGTGCTTCAATTATCATAACAATATTACAGAAGACTTTATCCATTAGCAGTCGATATACAGATTTTAATATTTTTAAAAAAGTTAAATGCCTACTAATAGCTCCTTTTCTTCAAACCACCCAAAAAACTATAGAATTTCAGATATGGTTGTAAATTAATACATTATTTTTGGAGCATTACAAATTATGTTTAAATCATTGATCCTTATAAGCTACATCCATAGACTATGTCATACCAATTTTGAGGTTGCATTACATGAAGCAGAGAGAGCCTAATGGACCAATGAAAGAACACAATATATTTGCCAAGGGACTGAGACTTAAAACGGGGTTTTGGTATGCACTGTCATGCAGTCCTTTTACTCAAAACTATTGTGTCCTGCCAAATTTATAAACTGATTGATCAAATTAACTAATTTAATTGATTTTGGCCTTCATTTAAAAGTTAAAACCAAGTATTAAAATAATAGAAAAAATACGCTATTTTCTGCCTCATTAGAAGAATAAGAAAGTATTCGAGATTTAAAGTAATCATTCCTGGATAAATGAATTAATAGATGCTTTATAACCTTCATAGATGAATAAATAATAATGCCTCAAACCACTACTAATGAAGCCCATTTATCATAAGGTAAATGTCCCTAATGATAAGTATGGTGCAGACTGTAGAATTGTAATGAAGTGGATATGTAATAAATATGCATATGAATATGAAGTCGCTAATATTATCAGGTTGAAATCCATCTTTACTTTTGAATTAAATAAATTATGTCTATAAGATAAAATGGTCAAAAATTTATACTCTAAATGAATCATCTCAAAAATTCACAATGAATTGTATTGTTTGATATATTCATTTTTTAAATGATTCCTTCAACATTGATTAAACATTTTTTCTTAATTTCTTCCCTCTTCATACTCCTATTACTTTCCTCTGTCTCCCAGTTATACCCTTCAACCAAACTCAGACTGAACAAATCGCAGATCTACAATATTTCTATCTTTCCTCTTCCTTCTGCTAGGAATGCCCTTCCTCTTCCACCAGATTCCTAACCCATTCTCCCTGCTTACCAATTTCCTCCAGCTCTTAGTTTAAATATCACTTTCTCTGGAAATCTTTACACTCACTTATCCAGCCTAGTGAAGTGTCCTCCTAAGATGTTCCCATAAGATCCCATGTTTACACATGGGCAAGGTTTATCACACTGATTTGTAACTGTGGTCCACCAGATTGTAAAAATGGCATGCGACCGTATGCACTATTATATCCCCATGGAGGTAGACTATAGAGGTAGCCCATAAAGAGGTAACCAATTTATATTTGTTGAAAGCTCACTGAATAGAACTGTATTAATATCATAAATGGATGACAATGCATCACCTATGTGCTGGGTACTAGGCTAAATAATGAGATTGCAGAATTGAGTTAGACCCTGTTCTTCACAATTAAAATCAGGTAAAGTGAGAACCAGAATCTAATCAAAATAAACTCAGAACTGAAAGAGAAGAGAAAGCAAGAAAGAGGCACAATTGAAGCAATCCATTTGGTGAACTGAGCAATCAACACCAAATACCGTAATCAGAACCATTTTGCTCTAAGCCACAGACACCATTAATGTTCCTTAGACCAATTTGATCACACATATGCGTCCTTTAAGATCTTCTGTTGCTACGCAGAGACAAGGCAGCAAGCTTCTCTGAATAGAAATTACACTAGAACAGTTCCCATACCCGGCACATTCTTAAATAACATGGTCAAACCTGAGTGTCTCTAAAAGCACAGCAAACAAACCAAAAAGGATATATTGAGTCCAGATTTTAATACATAAATAATTTAAAATTTACAATAACAAATTAAATATTTCTTCACTAGGCAGAGAGTTACTTAAAGGCAGAAAACGTATCTTCTTCTAAAGGGGAAAGAACACAAAAGAAAACGAGATTTAAAAGCAAATAGAACTAGGTTAAAATCTAACTTTGTCTCTTACTAGCTTTTCAACAAGTTACTCTGAACCTCAGTTTCTTCATGGGCACAGTGGAAAAAACAAAGACCTCAGCTCATCACATCAATGATGGTTTGTAACAAGACCACCTTGTTTGATGGAGTTCACTATATTTATAATGTCTGTTTCACAGTATGGTTCTCAGGGATGGGAATAGAGTTACATCTTGACTACATAGATCCAAGATCCAGAAGCCGGTAACTGATTTTAGTAGCTCTACCTACCTTCCAGTTGTCTCACCCCTAAGGCCTGGGGTTACACAGCCCTGTCATTATGAACAGCCCCATACCATCATGTCCTTCCCTGTCTGTATCTATTGTCTCCCTCATTGCATGTTATCATCCTAGACACTGATATAATTTCATTGATTTCGTTTACCTTGGTCCTGTTCTCTCTTTTTTTTTTTTTCTTTTAACTTTGTTCAGTCTTTTGACCGTGGTCTAATTACCCCTTTTAGCTTGCTTCTGTCCAAGGCCAACTGTGCTTCTAATTTTCAGGAAACCATCTGGTATCTGTTAATCTAGTTCAGGACATTTGAAAGTTTTACCAAAAATAATAATACTACTAATAATAATAATAAACATAAACAAACAAAAAACCCTCAAGTATCTCATGTAATTCTAAGCAAAAAGCCTGACATTCTTTCCAGTATCAGAGTCTTTGCAATTTTTAGAGCAGGGCTATCTAATATAAATATAGGAACCATATATCTCATTTTTAATTTCTCACAGCCACATTAAAAAATAAATGTGAAATTACTTTAATAATGTAGTTTATTTAGTCTAATATGTCCAAAATCTCATTTCAAAATGTATTAATGACATAATTTACATTTTTTTCCACACAAAGTATTGAAAATATGGTATGTATTTAGCTCTTCTGACACATCTAAACAATTATAACATAACTTGGACTAGCTATATCTCATATGCTTAACAGTCACATGTGCCTACTGGCTTCTAAACTGAACAGTATAGCTCTAGAGCATTTGGGACTTTAAAGCATGTCTGTGTTTTGAGGATTAGGTAAGAAAATATAACTTTTAAAAGTTTTTTTTTAATTTATTTTTTATTATTATTATACTTTAAGTTCTAGGGTACATGTGCATAATGTGCAAATTACAGGATTGTAATGAGAGGAAGCTGGATTCAACACTTGAGAAGTCATTTAACACATGGAATGGGGACCATAAAACATCACTCTGGCCAAAAAAAAAGAGAGAGACAGGAGAAAATATAATGTAATCACTAAAGAACTTAGATGTTCCTTACACAACCGTCACCCCCATAATGTTTACAGCATGTATCACTCTTGTGAAAAGCAGGCCAGGTCAGGGTTTATTTTGTGGGTATATGGACTTTAGCAACTTTAGAAATAAAGAGCTTGCTATCAGAGCAAACAAAGCAGCGTTAGCCTTTGTAGGAATAAGACTGAAGATAAGATGGGAAAGATCTACATTCAGCAATTGCTGCTGAATCTAGGGAAAGTTGGAAAGCAGAGTATGCATTGCCCCCAAACCTCACATGTTAATTGTAAGAGTGTCAATGGTTCTATAAAATGGAAAACTTTTGCAAATCAGGTATTTAGGAAACTCAGAGTATCTATGCTTAATGAACACATTAAATAACATATTCCAGCAACTTTAATATCTTAATATAATTCAATATGAGTTCTGATTCTATATTTGAAATTGTATAAAAATACTACTAAAGTTTAGGGTAACACCTAGTTAAACTCTGTAAAATTAGATACCCAATGAAATTCATGAAAGCTTGTCCAGATTATGATCCAGTATAGCTAAGCATTTAATTTAATACCTGGCACATAAATAGTGATCAACAGGTACTTGCCAAAATTATTTGCAAACTATTTTCTTATTAACTAATATGATATATAAGTCAAGTTTTCAGAAGTAGCTATTTAATTTAATATGCTATGGGTGGGGGGAATGTTTATGTTGGGAAGGTGGTTAGCAATAGATGGTCTAGTCTCTCATTGTGCATAACTCGTTGCCTCCTTAAAATATAGGTTAGCTCCCCAAAGCCTGGGAGGAAAGGGCAACATAATTCTCCATAACCTTAGAACATTCAGGAAAAGAATTTTCATTAGGCTGGACAATGGAAATGATATTCTGACTCTATGTCTCTTCAAATAGCATAAACCAGGAGCCCAAAACTGGTGATGGTATATGTATAATATAAATTTTATAAAATTTGTACTACTATTTAAAAAAAGTTTTCACTGACTGGAAGAAGACTTTAACATACACAGTACGTTTAAAATATTAATAATTTCTGACAGCAAATCAGTTTCCCTTAGAAATGACTTGCAAATTGTAAACTTTCATTTATTATTTTGGTCAGCAACTATTAACTGATGAGTTTGGCTCCATGATACAAATTGTAATCGTAGCTAAAATTCAATCATTTCATACACTTTTTAGCTTTTTGTCCTACTGCGTTAGTAAACTTTCCACTGCTATAACAGAATATATGGGGCTAGGTAATTTATAATCAATAAAAATTTGTTTTCTCTCAGTTCTGGAGGCTGGGAATCCAAGATCAAGGTTCTAGCATTAGGCAAGGATCTTTTTACTGCTTCACTACATGCCAGAATGCCAGAAGGCAGAGGGAAGAGAGAGGGGTGAGGAGGGGGAGGGAGGGGGAGAGAGAGAGAGAGAGAGAGAGAGAGGCATGCTCATGCCAGAAAGTTCTTTATTAGGGCATTAAACCCACCCATGACTGTGGATCCCTCATGGCCTAATCACCTATTAAAGATCCCACCGCTTAATACTGTTACAATGGCAATTAAATTTCAACATGAGTTTTGGACGGCACAAACATTCAAATCATAGCACCCATCTACTAGGTTTGTCAAGAGGATTATTTAGATAATGACTATAGGGCATTTTATGCTCCTTAGCTGAAGTTACTATGGAAATAAAATAGTGTTATGATAATATTACTCTTTTTCTATCATGCTTGTCTCTAATGGGAGCACTGGGTGAATTCAATATAAGAAATTAGTCCTTCAATTTAAGATTTACAGTTAGTAAAATGTTTGGAAAATATATTAAACCTAAAGAGAAGCAATCAAAAATTTAAAATAAGTGTCCTTAAGTAATCTACTATTAAAAGTTATAAATGTAGAATGTGGATGGGAATGCTGATAGTTTGATAAAACAAAATATAGTTTATATTTATTAACAAGTCAAACAGCTTCTCTTATCATAGGAATTTTATAAAAGGATTGCTGAATATATGTCAAATAATTGAAGTCCTTGGTAGGGGTCAGTTGTCTGAGGCTGGAACAGTACCTTCACCTAATTGATATGTCAGGCTGAACCATATAAAATAGCCACTTTCATAAAAAGTCTCAAAAAATGACAATTTTTTATGGTTTATCTCTATTTTTCATATGATTTCATATGACAGATTTTATGTAGTTGCTAATACTTTTCATCAACAAATACAATTAATATAGCACCATATCACTGAATGCTTAAATATTTAGAAATGCATAATTTATAGCATGAGTTTTAAACATGTGCTTTAGTGTGCTGAATATTTATAATTTTTTTCTTTAAAAAGTTCTGTCTATCACTTTACTCTTGGTTTTCTCAGCAAATAAATATAGCTTGTACAAAGAACTATTTTTTAAAATCTTTTGCTTGTATGTGTCCTGAATTATCACTATCTCTACATAGGTAACAAATTCGTTGAATACAAGTACTATTCTCCAGTTGTTTTATTTTCAGTTCAGTGCTCTGCAAACAGAAAGCCTAAAATGATGATAGGCAGATTGTTTATCTACACTGTAGCTAATTAGCATAAGACGATTCACAGGCATTAGTGGTATAATTTAATTTTGCTATGTACTGCTAAGTAGGAAAATATTGATATGTATATATCTGTAGGTTCTATTTTTTAAAGTACATCAGTTGAATCAAACTTTAAAAATACAATTAAAGTACAATGCTTTAATCTAGGAGAGCACTCTAATGTAAGGTATAAATTCAGCTAATGAACACCTGATGTAACACACAACGTTATTCAGGCTCAATAAACAGGTTTTTAAAAATCTAGCTTTTGAGTAAATTGTATGTTATAAAGTTTCATGCCAATGAGTGTTTGGGTGTGCTTTATTTTTCCCCATCATAACTCGAGTGAAACAGAGGTCTGAACAAGAGACAGAAACTGAATTTTAATCCCAGCCTTAACAATGATACAGATTTTCTTAGTGACCCAGAGCAAGTATCTTTTATGATCAGTTTACTAGTTTATTAAATGGACACTTCCTAATATCTTCTGGGAAATACTGTTCTGGTTATATATTGTTGCACAACAAAGCACCCCAAAACTTGGTGGCTTCAATAACAATAATTTTGCCATTATCTTTGTGGTCCTGGGTTCAGCTGGCTGATTCTTGCTCAAGGCCTCCCAAATCTGAAATAAGACAGAGGCTTGGGATGGCATCATCTGTTGTCTGAGCTGTGAAGACTCAAACAATTGGGGCTAGAACAGTTGAGGCTCTTTGGACACTGGTTCTCTCTCTCTTTCTCTTTCTCTCTCTCTCTCTCTGTGTTTGTGTGTGTGTGTGTGTGTGTGTGTGTGTGTGTGTGGTTTGTATGCATGGTCTGTCCACCATGGTTACTCAGGACTCCAAAACTGTACAACTCATGAAGAGAGCGCTAGGCAGAAGGGGTATCATATTTTATATCCTAACCCCCAAAATCCCAAAATGTCATTTCTATCATATTCTGTTAATCAAGGCATCCACAAAACCTTCCCAGTTTTAAGAGGAAGAAACAAAATCCTGCTACTCAAAGGGAGAGGGAGAAATTCTAGTGAGTATATGGCACCAAAAATATCATTGTGGCCATTGTTGGAAAGTACAATATGCTGCAAAAGCTGCGAGAATCAAACACCATTATACCCCCTATAATATTTACATGGGGAAAATTCTGTGAGTAGAGCCATAGCATTTTGCTGTGGCACATATTCTGTAGGTTTAGCATACCTAATCGTGATGTATGGGACGCATATACACAAAGAGGTACACACACATGCACAAGCAGCTAATTCAGGAGTATGGCTATCTGAAATCTTAAGCCAATACTCAAAGACTTGAAAGGACAGTCAAGTGTTTCCTTCATTGTAGGGAGACCCCCTGAACTATTGCTATGAAATAAAAGATGAAATGCTCCTGATTACTGTAAATACAAAATTGCATGCAGTAATTTTGTATAAAGACAATGCCAGGTTGGATTGCCAGGATGAGCACGTGACGTGCTTCCCCCTGCAGAGAGCCTATGAACGGACGTGCAGTCAGGGAGGTTTCACATCACCAAGATTCCTATCCCAGAAAAGCAGATGTTCATAGCTCTGGGAATAGAATGCGACCCTTGCAGAGAGCCTATAAATGGACGCATGGGGGGCACCTGTCCATATGGATAAGATAGGGCTATAAACGGCCTCATCTTGCCACAGCTCTTCTAGGTCTCTTTAGGGTTAAGGCATACTCCCTTCTGAGAATTTCTGGTCTAACTGGTTGTGTAGCTTCACATCCTGTTTCTATGGATTGTTTGTAACCAGCTTTTGCTGCAACTGTTACTGCTGATTAATATCTTGCTAATCATAGGTTATGGAAAGATTGTGTTTCTGTTTTAAGGCTCTGTTAGAAATTACTGATGCACACACTATATTGTAAATCCTTATTTCTGTATACTGTACTTCTGCATACAGATGTTATGTTAAAGAATTACTTCATCCCCATGTGACCATCTCACCTCATAATCAAATGACCCTAAATCCCTCACCAACCTACCCCCGCCCTCACTAAACTTAATAATAAATGTTGGTATATCCAGTGCATTGGCGGCACCACGGGACCAGAAGGCAGTGACCTCCCTGGACACAGCTTTCACTATCTTGTGTGTGTCTACTATTTCTCGACCTGCTGATCCACCTGTGAACAAAGAGAGAGCCCCTTTGCATTGCGGGTTGCTGGCCAGATCCTGCAATACTTCATTTAAATAAGAATTTCCATTTTTTTCATCATGATCATTTATTCTGCTCTAATAAATGGCTTTAGCCAATTTGCCTTTACTCTAGTTAATACAGAACTACCGTCTACCTCATTTTTTAACACCCCTTACAACATCTGCAAGCCTTAATTCTCCTTCAGTGAATCATTTCTTTTCATCTTTAGATATTGACCTAGTAAACACAAATATGTCTGTGAACACTTAAAAATTTACTTGTTACCCAGTTTTTCAGCAATGTTCTCTACTCTGATCATCATATGATGCATATAGTTCCACTGCATAAATTTTTATCTCTGCTTTCCAAAGTTCATTCTTCTCCCTGCAGAAGTATTGGCTTTTTGTCTAGGAGTACTCATTATGCTCATTTAAAAAATATTACCCATATTACTCTCATTTACTACATATTACTCATTTATTTATTCAAATATTGGAAAATTGACCAATATTATACAAATTGGATAATATTGGATAATTGACCATTCATGAAACCAGAAATTTTGAAATTTTCTGCCTAATCTTGGGGAAATTCATCAAATAAAAGGAAACAATCAGTTACTTCAATGCAAATATCAAAAAAGATGGCATTTATCTTTTACTCATGTATACAGTTTTGATTAATTTTGAAGCAGCTTTACAATTTCAGTTCATACCAATTCCATTTCAATAAAATTCAAGTATTTATTGAAAATAAATGACAGCCATGTATTGCTTACCAATGGGGATACATTTTGAGATATGTCATTAGGTGATTTTGTCATGTGGGAACGTCATAGAGTGTACTTACACAAACCTAGATGGTATAGCCTGCTACACACCTAGGATATATGGTAGGGCATATTGCTCCTCGGCTACAAACCTGTACAGCATATTAGTGTATTGAATACTGCAGGCAATTGTAACACAATGCTATTTGTGTATCTAAATCTACTAAAACTCAGAAAAGGTACAATAAAAATATGGTATCAAAGACTAAAAATGGTACACTGGTATAGGGTACTTACCATGAATGGTGCTTTCAGAAGTGGAAGTCACTCTGGATAAATCAGTGAGTGACTGGTGAGTGAATGTGAAGGCTAGGACATTATTGCATTACTGCATGCTTTTATGTGACTGGCAGCACAGTAACTTTGTTTACACCAGCATCATCACAAACACAGGAGTAATGCATTGCACTACAATATTACAATGGCTACATCATCTTCAGCTCCATTATAATCTTGTGGGACTACAGTCATATATGCAGCCCATCAATGATCAAAATGTCATTATCTGGAACATGACTGTATGTACTCTACTAAGTACACTGTGGGTCATGAAAGTGGATAGGACATATACCCTGTCATTAAAAATGTACAGCATGGGAAGGGAGAATTAGACAAGTCCACAAATAACTAGACATTGAATTACAGAGAGGAATAAGGTAAATGTTGCAACAGAAGAATACAGAAAGTGATATGAGGGTACGTGGAAAGAGAGAGAGCACTTCTGGTTGAAGGACTAAAAAACACGAAAATAACTGGGTAGTGGGTATAACAGATAGACTCTAAAAGATAGACGTAACATTGATAGACTTGGATGACAGTTTCAAAATGAAAATATAGCATGAGCAAAACAAGGCCTAGTAATAATACTGTCTAACTAATCTATCTATCCACTTATCTATTAACTTATCCATCTATGTATTCATCTATCAAACCATGCCCTTCTTTCAAAAAAATGGCTTATAGAACAATGTAAATAGTTTAAAATCAGGACAGAGAAAATATAATATACAAAACTGAGATAGATAAGAAATGTAGAACACAATCACACATTTCATAGTGTACTAGGTTATTAAATTTGACCCAAATTGGACTCGTGTGACATATGAGCTTCCTAGAGGAAAGAAAATGTGGCCGGTCAAATGATTCAAATTACCAAAAAGAAAAAAGAAATTACCAATCCACTTGGGAAAGAAAATTGATTTGTTAAATGTTTCAATATGTAAGGCAGATTGAATATAAGATAATGATCACTATCTCAAATGATATATTTAAGGTACTTGTACTAGCAGATTAAGGGTACCAGAAAATTTACTTATCCTAAGAGCTGAAGACCAAACATTAATTTACAACTTAATAAAAGCAGTTCTATAAGGGATGTTGGTAACATTATCCTTGATTTGCAAACCAGGAAACAAAGAGTTATGGATATTGAGTCAGTTACCCAAAATCACACAGCTAATAACTATTAAAGTTTGTATTTGTATTTGTATCCAGGTTTGCATTACTTTGATGTAAGGATAGAAGTTTACGTGTAAAGGATAGCGTTGCGTTGGCAGAGAGAATTTGGTTGGGGGAAGAATAATTGAGAATGTACTGTCAGGGTTAAAATAAAGAATTTGGAGGCAGGAAAACTAAGGATGCCTACAGGTTGAGATGAAAACAGACTGTAGAAATAGTGAGAAAGTTAAAGAAAGGCTCTTTAGTGGAGAAAAGCCTGAAGAAAGATGGGATCAAGAGAGCTGATGAGGGGTTTAGCCTTGGCAGAGAGGCAGAACTAGTCTTCTTTGAACATATTGTGAATAAAAGAAATGATATCACCTAAAGAGCTCGAGAAATGGCCCACCTTGCTTTCCAGAAGGTTTCATATCAAAGAACCTAGAGTGTGTTTAGATTTTTAGGCCAAACTCTTTCAGGTAAAATATTTTTTGTTGCACTTAGGACCCTAAAGGAATCAGCATTTGAGAGCAAAGGCATGGAATGAGATCAAGTAACCATTTTTCTAAGTTCATTCCATTTCCTGCCTGTATGAAATCAGTCATGTCTAGAAATGTGTATCCTAGTCTAGGGATTAGAATAAGTAGATGTCCCCAATAGCTGCGGACATTCCATCAGCCTAAGGTTTGCATGGCTTTTGGAAATGTCAGCCCGACTTCTGGATGTTTCACATTGCACTGCTTACTTATTCTGTGGGAGCCTCAATATCACCATATAAAAATGATGTTTTAATATTTATATACTCAAATTTTATTAAAAATTAAAAGCCCCCAGATTGTGCCCAGCACACACTAAGCAATCAATAACTGTGAGTTATTTCCTTCCTTTACCTTAAATCCTCACACAGCACATATCAAGATCTGACAGCTGAAAAAGGATCCTTAATAGAAGATCAGTAAAGGCCTCCTACTCTGGCATGTATTCATTATTTCATTTCCAATCCTTTCAATAAATATTTATGTGATGTTTTCTAAGTGACAGGCACCCAGCTCACCTTCAAAATTGATGCAGAACCTCAGATTTTAGCAGCATTCTCCCAGCAGTTCTTTTACCTTGAAACTTTAGTCTATTCCCTGGTCCTGTTTTTTTGGATGGTTTGTCACTTTTCTTGTACAGGTATTTAAAATCCTGTATCTTAGTACAAATCTTGCTCCCCTTACACTAAGATGTTGGTTTCTGCTTTCTGCCTCACATCCCTTTCCTGGTTCTATATCCTGTCTTTATTATTTATTTATTTATCTCTTTATTTATTTATTTTTGAGACAGAGCCTCACTCTGTCACCAGGCTGGAGTACAGTGGCGCAATCTCAGCTAACTGCAACCTCTGCCTCCTGGGTTCAAGCGATTCTGCTGCCTTAGCTTCCCAAGTAGCTGGGACTACAGGGATGCGCCACAACGTCCAGCTAATTTTTGTATTTTTAGTAGAGATGGTGTTTCACCATGTTGGCCAGGATGGTCTCAATCTCTTGACCTCTTGATCCACCTGCTTCGGCTTCTCAAAGTGCTGGGACTATAGGCATGAACCACCGTGCCCAGCTTATCCTGTCTTTAGATAATAATTTGTTCTGCTGCCTGGTGCAGCCTGGCCAGGATTAATGAGATAACATATCAAATGTGCTTTTTAACACCTTAAAGAAAAGAATATGAAGAAGAGCAAAATGTTAATTGTTTATTTTATCAATAAAATAAAAAAGGAATATTCAAAATATATATTCTGAATTAATATCTCCTATTTGTTCCTTCCATCCTAGAATTTCTCTTATTTAATCTTCTTCCTCAAAGGGCACCATAAGGATTGTATTAGGGTCTAGGTAGGAAATGGATGGCACACACTCCTGCTGTGTAATCACCAAGACTTAGTGTGTCTAGAGCTTAAGAAAAGAAAGACACGAAGGAAGCACTTTTACTAGTAAGAGCAGAAAGCCATTGCTATGTCTAAGTCTGAAGGGTAAGGGGAAGAAGCGGTCGCTGGAACCTCAGAGATAAAGCTGTACGAAGAAAGCTGTTTGAAGAGGCTGTGG
Organism: Theropithecus gelada; assembly: GCF_003255815.1. NCBI lineage: Eukaryota > Metazoa > Chordata > Mammalia > Primates > Cercopithecidae > Theropithecus > Theropithecus gelada. The sequence goes on from NC_037672.1 coordinate 43,511,966, forward strand.
GCTTTGGTAAAGAGGCATCGACCTAGAGCAATCTAGCAGGAAGGAAGCAAGGGAAAAATAAACACTCCAATCTTATTCTTCTCCTATTTTATTTTTCGTCAGTGATCATCACTTCGTTAAATGCAACCAAAAGCCACATAGAGAGCAGGGAGCTCATTTTTCATTTCATATGGGTCAGCATTCTGAAAACACAAAGAAGACTGTAGAAGGATGAAGAGTGGACTGGGAAGGGCAAACAGGAGATATCCAGAGCAGACAAATAATACAAGGTGACAATGCCATGACAGCAATATAAACAAATGCCAAGGGAACCAGCCAAGAAAGAGAATTCTGGACAGATTTTGATGGCATGCAAGGCCAAGATGAAAGACAAGTGGAGGATTTGGGCCAAAAAATAGTATTCCTAGCTGGAGGTTTATTCAGAAAAAAAAACTTGGTATTTTTAGAGGAATTTGAGTAAATTGATACAACTGGAATACAGAGGGAGCGAAGGGAAATAAGGCCAAAGATAGGCTGTAATCCAAAGTAAGTAGTGGGGATTTATCACAGTATTTTAGAAGAAAGAGTGATATAATCATCCTACTGGTTAAAAAGAAAAAAGATAAAGGGGAGGAATTAGTGACAACTAGATGGACAGTGATGCCATTTATACATCTTCATATACTCAGTGGGAACAATGATTGTATTTTATCCCTGCATAGCATGTGCCAGGCACTCTTGTAAGCACTTTGGATATAATAAGCCATTTAATCCTCACAACAATCCTCTAAGTATTCTTATAACCTCCACTCAGAATTAAACTGATACACAGTAAATTAGATGACTTGACAAAGTTCACACAGCTAGCAAATGGTGCAGTCAGTCAAGGGATCAGACACATGGGGCACAGTCCAGGAACATTTCATCCCTGGAGCTTCCAATTGCCCTCTCCAAGTAGAGTCAGGCACAGTATCAACATTCCCAGCATCAGGGTATGGCAATATACACAGAGTATTGGCAAATAGGGAAGCTCTTCTGGCACTCAGCATCCAGAGTTTTATTGGAACTTAGTCATATACACATGGTTGGCTGCCCAAGTGACTGATCTCAGTCTCCAGCCCCTCTCAAGTTTCAGCTGATCCCATATGATTCGAGCCCCATTATGAATGATATTATTATACTGTCTGTGATATAGTTTGGCTCTGCGTCCCCACTCAAATCTGATCTTGAACTGTAATCCCCACATGTGAAGGGAGGGACATGATGGGAGGTGACTGGATCATGGGAACGGTTCCCGCATGCTGTTCTTGTGATAGGGAGTTCTTACAAGATCTGATGGTTTAAAAGTGGCAGTTTCCTCTGGCTCTCTCTCTCTCCTGCTGCCATGTAAGACATGCCTTGCTTCCCATTTGCCTTCTGCCATGATTTTAAGTTTCCCAAGGCTTCTCCAGCCATGCAGAACTGTGAGTCAATTACACCTCTTTTATTTACAAATTACCTGGTCTCAGGTAGTATCTTTATAGCCATGTGAAAGTGGACTAATACAGTCTTCTATAGCCCAGGACTTCCAGGTAAACAAAAACACTCTTAACAGGCAGGACATTACAAGGGCTGAGATAACCTCCCAAGAGCCGAGTAAGATAACCTCCCAAGAGCTGAACACAAAGGCCAAACTTCTCTTTGGGCAAGATTAAATTCCTTACTACACACAGGTGAAATTAATAATACATTTTATTTAGCTCAATATATCCAAAAAATATTCATTTCAACATATGATCAATATAAAACATTATTAACATAGCTTACCTTTTTTTTTCATACTAAGCCTGTGAAATGCTATGGATATTTTACCTTTACAGCACATCTCAACTTGGACTAGCCACATTTAAAGTGCTTTGTAACGACATAAGTCTAGTTGGTAGTCTACCAATGAATGCAGCTCCATCCTTTCCTCATTCTTGCTGAATCTAACAAAGGTTTATATATTTATCCCGTGGGCATAATTATCAATGTTTTCTAATGTATTTATTTATTATTTTAAGTAATAATAATAATTACTAGTAGGTAATTTCTTATCATATTTAAAACTAATGTTTAAAATAAAATATGATTTTCAAAAACCAAAACAAAGTAACATCAACAAATAATTTTTTTTTTTTTTTTTTTTTTTTTTTTGTGAGACGGAGTCTCGCTCTGTCGCCCGGGCTGGAGTGCAGTGGCCGGATCTCAGCTCACTGCAAGCTCCGCCTCCCGGGTTTACGCCATTCTCCTGCCTCAGCCTCCCAAGTAACTGGGACTACAGGCGCCCGCCATCTCGCCCGGCTAGTTTTTTGTATTTTTTAGTAGAGACGGGGTTTCACCGTGTTCGCCAGGATGGTCTCGATCTTCTGACCTCGTGATCCACCCGTCTCGGCCTCCCAAAGTGCTGGGATTACAGGCTTGAGCCACCGCGCCCGGCCAACAAATAATTTTTTTACCCTCCCATTTGAAGTCTAAGTTTCTATTCCTTATCTATACAGTCTTTGCTCATTTGGTGTACTTTCATTACTTTTAGATTGAATTTCACCCTATTCTTAAAGTGACAATTTAAATGTTTAATGATCTTCCTCTTGTCACTTATAATTCAATTTTCTATTTTCAGTTAGCCTGATTTTTGTGTAGGATATAATGTCTCCTCTCCTCTGATAGCATCTTAGGCAATGCAGTGCAATTTGGACAAGACTTCAGGGAATCTCCCAGTTATTATTTTTATGTGTGTGCAAACCCTCCCCTTACTAAAAGGGATGTATGACATAATTTATTTTTATCTTAATCTTAAGATATTTCAAGAAGTTTTTGAAAACCTTAAAAGTATCTAGACCCTGCCTAAGTTACCACAAAAACTGACCTGGAAGCTCTATTATCTATTAAAGAAAATATTTTTCCAGCATTCTCCAATTACAGTTCAACATTTCAAAATGTACATTTAAACTACATTTAAAAAACACAATATGGAATAATATGTGTTATTTAGAATGGCTTTGTATATGAACATAATAAAAAGCATTTTAAAAGGCACTTCTAATAGTAGCTATTGAAATGCCAAGCTGTAAAGGTCAGAGTCTGCCTATGAGTGCCTTAACACGCCTTCTTAGCCTCTTCTCTTCATCTGTTGCATGACTTCCTGTGGTGGTGGAGCACATTGTGGGCTGAGATGCACCTTAATCATTTTAGATTCATCCTTTCTTTATTAAAGTTATATAATATTATAGTCTCATATTTTCTCCTTGTCTTCTCCTTTCAATGGTCTTAGAATCATACTGTTTCTACCCTACATAATGGGTACCTCTCATCACAGAAGCCATTTCATGTGAAGTTGATGCTGTACCATTTTTTTGTTGTTACTTTAGTGCCCTTTCTGTCTGTAATCATTTTTCTGCTTTTTATTGAGCATATCTGAGATAGGTTCTTCCTACCTAAACATGGAGGAGAGAGATTTTAATTAATTAATTAATTTTGGTCTAGATATTAGCCCCCTTTGCCTAGAAAATTAGTGCTTTTTTTAAATAAGGAAGGGCTGCATTTCCAAGTGAGTGAGTGTGTGTGTGTGTGCGTGTGTGTGTGAATTGATATCGCAGAAATATATCAAAACCTTTTAAAGTTCTTCCCATGTTCTTAACTGTTGACATATCTGTTAAGCAACAGATATGCTGTTTCTTTAGTTAGGACTTTTAAGTTCTTTGTCTTCATGAGATGAAAATGTTATGTGTTTCTGTCTTCGACCCTTGTTCTTGTAACATTTATGAATTATCAGTGCTGCTTGATATAGCTGGAATTCTTGTTTTTTCCTGCTAAAACACTGAGTTACTTTTTCTCCCTTAAATGTTACCTTAAGGTTTTCCTTTCCCTTTAAGGCCATAAGTAATTCTTCCTTTAAACAATTATGTGATTTACTGAATTAGAATATAACTTCAAAATAAACTGTAAATAAAATTTTACTGTAAATTAGTAATCTATCAACAGATTTGACCACCAAACAAATCAGTATCTTGACCACATATATGTGAAACAGAGCTAGGTGAATTTATCACTGATGCATCTCTAGTTACAAATATCCCTGGACAATTAATGGCACCTATAAGCAACTATATGCCCAAAATAGAAAATCTAGAAGAAATGAACAAATTTCTAGACACATATAACCTACCTAGATTGAACCATAAAGAAATCCAAAACCTGAACAGACCAACAACGAGTAATAAGATCAAAGCCATAATACAAAATCTCCCAGTAAACAAAATCCTGGGACCCAAAGCCTTCACTGCTGAATTCTACCATTTAAAGAAGAACTAATACCAATCCTACTCAAACTATTTTGGAAAATAGAAGAGATGAGAATACATCCAAACTTATTCTATAAAGCCAGTATTACCCTAATATCAAAACTAGACACAGACACATCAAAAAAATAAAACTACAGGCCAGTACTTCTGATGACTGTTGATTCATAAGTCTTCAACAAAGTACTGGCAAACCAAATTCAGTGATACATTAAAAAGGTCATTCATCATGACCAAGTGAGATTTATACCTGAGATGCAAGGATGGTTCAACACATGCAAATCAATCAATGTGATACATCATATCAACAGAATGAAGGATAAAAACCATAAGATCATTTCAATTGATGCTGAAAAAGCATTTGATAAAATTCAACATTTCTTCTTGTTAAAAACCCTCAAAAAACTGTGTATAAAGGAACTTACCTCAACATAATAAAAGTCATAAATTACATACCCATAACTACTATCATACTGAATGGGAAAAAATGAAAGCCTTTACTTTAAGATCTGTAACATAACAAGGATGCTCACTTTCACCACTGTTATTCAACATAGTACTGGAGGCCCTAGCTAGTACAATCAGACAACAGAAAGAAATAAAAGGCATCCAAATTGGAAAGGAAGAAGTCAAATAATCCCTGCTTGCTTGTATATTATCCTTGATGATATGATCATATATTTGAAAAAAGCCTGGGCCAGGCGCAGTGGCACGCCTGTAATCCCAGCACTTTGGGAGACTGAGGTGGGCGGATCAGGTGGATCACGAGGTCAGGAGATTGAGACCATCCTGGCTAACACGGTGAAATCCCGTCTCTACTAAAAATACAAAAAATTAGCTGAGCTTGGTGGCAGGCGCCTGTAGTCCCAGCTACTCAGGAGGCTGAGGCAGGAGAATGGCACAAACCCAGGAGGTGGAGCTTGCAGTGAGCCGAGATCATGCCACTGCACTCCAGCCTGGGCAACAGAGCGAGACTCTGTCTCAAAAAATAAAATAAAATAAAATAAAATAAAAAATAAATAAAAATTTTTAAAAAGAAAAAAGCCTGAAGACTCCACCAAAAAACTTTTAGAATTGATAAATTCAGTAAAATGGCAGGATGCAAAATCAACATACAAAATTTAGTAGTGTTTCTATATGCCAACAGGGATCAATTTGAAAAAGAAATAAAAAGGTAATACCATTTATGATAGCCACAAATAAAATTAAATAACTAGAAATTAACTTAACCAAAGAAGTGAAAATTTTTCTATAATGAAAACTATACAACATGGATGAAAGAAATTGAAGACACCAAACAAATGGAAATACACTCCATGTTCATGGATTAAAAGAATTAATACTGTTAAAATGTCTATACTACCCAAAGCAATATACAGATTCAATGTAATCTCTATCAAAGTATCGATGATGTTTTTCACAGAAATAGAAAAAACTATGCTAAAATGTATATGGGACCCCAAAAGACCCAGAATAGCCAAATCTATCCTAAGCCAAAGGAACACAAATGGAGGAATCACATTACCTGACTTCAAATTATACTACAAAGCTATAGTAAGCAAAATGGCATGGTACTGTCATAAAAACAGACATATAAAGCAATAGAACAAAATAGAGAACCAAGAAACAAATCTAGGCACCTACAGTGAACTCAAGAACAAAGGTGCCAAAAACATACACTGGGGAAAAGATAGTCTTTTCAATAAATGTTGCAGGAAAATTGGACATCCATATGCAGGATAATGAAACTTAATCTCTATCTCTGGCATTATACAAAAATAAAATCAAAATGGATTAAACACTTAAATCTAAGACCTCAAACTACGAAACCACTCCAAGAAAACCCTGGTGAAACTCTCCAGGATATTGGCCTGGGCAAAGATTTCTTCAGTAATATCCCACAAGCATAGACAACCAAAGCGAAACTGGACAAATGAGATCACATAAAGTTGAAAAGCTTCTGCAAAGCAAAGGAAACAATAAACAAAGTGAAGAGACAACCCACTTTATCAGAGAGAATATTTGCAAACTACTAATCTGACAAAGTATGAATAACGAGAATATATAAGGAGCTAAAATAAACTCTGTAGGAAAAAAATAATAACCCAATTTAAAAATAAGCAAAAGATTTGAATAGACATTTCTCAGAAGAAGGCGTACAGATGGCAACCACACATATGAAAAGGTGCTCAACATCGCAGATCATCAGAGAAATGCGAAAAAAAAATTACAATGAGATATCATCTCATCCTAGTTCAAATGGCTTATATCTAAAAAACAGGGAATAAAAAATGGTAGAGAAGATGTGGAGAAAAGGGAATCCTCATTCACTGTTGGTGGAAATGTAAATTAGTACAACCACTATAGAGAACAGTTTGGAGGTTCTGTAAAAAACTAAAAATAGAGCTGCCATGTGATCCAGCAATTCCACTGCTGGGTATATATCCCAAAGAAAGAAAATCAGTATATCAAAGAGGTATCTGTACTCCCATGTTTTTTGCAGCACTGTTCACAATAGCCAAGATTTAGAAGCAACCCAAGCATCCATCAACAGATAAAGATAAAGAAAATATGATACTTATACACAATACTATCTGACCATAAAAAACAATGAGATTCAGTCATTTGTAACCACATGGATGTAGCTGGAGGTCATTATGTTAAATGAAACAAGCCAGGCACAGAAAGACAAACATCACATATTCTCATTTATCTGTAGGATCTAAAAATCAAAACAATTTAACCTATGGAGATAGAGTGTAGAAGAATGGTTACCAGAGGCTGGGAAGGGTAGTGGGAAAGCTGGGGGAGGTGAGAATGGTTAGTGGGTACGAAAACCATTAGAAAGAATAAGACTTAGTATTTGATAGCACAACAGGGTGAGTATAGTCAAAAATAATTTAATTGACCATTTAAAAGTAACTAAAAGGGTATAATTGAATTGCTTACAGCACAAAGGCTAAGTGCTTTTTTCCCTTGAGGGGATGGATACCCCATTTTGCATGATATGATTGTTATGCACTACATGCCTGTATACAAACATTACATGTACCTCATATATACACTTCCTATGTACCCACAAAAACTAAAATATAAAAACATTTTTGACCAACAAATATCCATGAACACTTACAGAAATGTGAATTAGAAAGCTGTATCTTTCTGAAAAATACACCTAACATTATGATGTATTTAAATAACCAAAAAGTGAATAAATAAAAAGGGTCATTTAGTAACTAGAAGGTATAGCCAAACTAAAAATTTAATCAAATAAACAAATTTAAAAACCAGAAATTCTGTGTTGATGGTTATGGCAGTAACATTGCTTTTGAGTCTCTCTGAATCCATCCATAAAAATAGATGCAATAAGTAGGATAGTAAAATGAAACAACCACACAACCATTTGCCCAAAAGAGTTTAAAAAGAAAGGAATTTAAGTTGCACAGATAAAATGTAAGAAAGACAGCTAGTTCAACTTGAATTTTTTAGCTTAAGTGTGCCCCAAATATTATGAGATATATTAAATATGTAATTATATACTTATATTGTTCACCTAAAATTAAAATTCAACTAAGAATCCTGAATTTCTATTTGCTAAATCTAGCAACAAATCCTATATCAGTACAACTTGTGTAGTATCAACATTTTTGTTAGGGGCAGTAAAAAGACATTTCACAGACGTAAGGAAGGAAAAACCCAGAGTCCGAACAGTTGCTTTCTGGAAAGAGCAGCAAGCCACAGAACAACTGAAACTGGGCAGATTTTCTACAGTCTCCATGTTGATGTGAGTTCAGAGTCCTACTGTGAGGTCTAAAAAAGCTGGGGTAGGCTGGACCTACTAACCCACTGTAGGCCTATGCAGGATGAAAGGAGAACCCTCTTGGAATAGAATCAAAATTAGCAGAACAGGAGCAATAGTTACAAATAAAAAGGAAGAGCCAGAACGTTAGGAAGAGACAGAAGCAAGGATATCTCTCGGCCTTATTAATGTTTCGCAAAGACACGAGGGATCACTAATGCTTGGAAGGTAGAAAAGTTATCCAATTCATTTCTCCTTTTAAAATGTCTATTATTTGAGGACTGTTAGAATAAACAATAGTATATCCACACAATGGATTATGATGTGGCTGTACAAAAGAACAAAAAAATCCTCCTATTAACTGTGGGAAGATCTCCAGGATATACTGTTGCATGGAAAAAGTATGTATGTATACTAGAAAACCAAATTAAGAAATATATTCTGTCTTCAAATAAAATTTAGAAGTTACACTATAAGTAGATTATATAAATTACAGAATAAAAACCGATGCCGAGGAAACATTTTTTTGCTTGATTTTTGACTCTATCTTATTCTAGTAATAAAATAGAGCCAGTACATTCAAGTAGAACTCTTTAGTTCTATAAGCTTTTTGCATATAAAAAAGAAGCTGCATAGTAATGATAAATTAATAATGGCTTTGAATCTAAGAATAATGTTGAATTTGACAAGGTTCACAGAGAAGTGAGATGAAAAGGGAGCATAAGTTCAAATTTCAGCAGTATCTACAATTTTTTCAGAGTTATTCTTAACAGACAAGAATACTATATATAATGCCAAATTTTATTTTAAAAGGCAAACAAGTATTAAAAACTGAATGGACTATACAATAATGGACTTTCTCTCAGGATTTTAAATTGATGGTTTCAGTCTATGAGAAGTAAATTTTAAAATAAAAAGCCAGCAACAATAAGGAACAACATGAAAACAATATGCTGGTAAGGTGTGTTTCACAAATGCTGTTATATGTCACATTGATTTTCGTACTGATGTGATAAAAGTCTTTAGAAAACTCCTGTTTGGTTTAGATATACATTTTTATATTCCTCAATCAAGCCTATTGTAGTACTTTCAAGGTTCAAGAATATTTGTTAAATTATTAAATGAATAATGATAATTATTAATGTAAACATTACCATATTAAATCTGACTTTACACAATAAATGGTTTTATTTATACCTTACAACTTTGTTGATAATGGTTATATTTGGTTGGCTGGGGCATTTTGATTGAGGTATTGTTGCTGTTTTTAATTTTTATTTATTTTGTTTATTATTATTATTATTATTATTATTGGAGACGGAACCTGGAGGGCAGCGGCGATCTCCACTCTCCACTCATACCAACTTCTGCCTCCCAGGTTCAAGTGATTCTCCTGCCTCAGCCTCCCGATTAGCTGGGACTACAGGCACATGCCGTCACACCCGGCTAATTTTTTGTATTTTATTGGAGAGGGGGTTTCACCGTGTTGCCCAGGCTAGTCTGGGACCCCTGAGCTCAGGCAATCCCACCGCCATGGCCTCCCAAAGTGCTGGGATTACAGACGTGAGCCACCATGCCCTGCCTTGTTGCTGGATTTTAACCCTCAACGACTGAGTTGATCTTACCTCTCAGTTTATAGCAAGACATCAACAGATTGTGCTCTGCACATTTAAAATGCATTACTATTTACTTGTCTCTCCTCTTTACCTTCCATCCCAGTTCACCTCATCCCTTACATGCCACAATTTGTATTTAATGCATGGCCTTTAGATTAATTTCTATACATTTACTTACCTCTATATATGTATTTTTAACATTATGTAAATGGCATCATGCTGTAAATCATGCACTATTTATTTTTCCCATTTAATATTCTTATTTACTTCTATTGTTTGTTCCTATATGTAAATCTAGGGTTTTTCTTCTGATTACTCTTCTGTGATAGGCACAGCTACATTGCTATTTACCAGTTCTTGTATGATAAATATGTGTTACCTCCATTTTTTTTTTTTTTAACTCTTTAACCATCAGAATAAACATCTTCATAAATATCTCTGTGTACCTGAAGGAGTGTCTCTGGGTATATACGTCCTAGAGTGAATAGGTACTTATGCAATTTTACTAAAATGCTGCCAATTTACTCTCTAAAATAGCTTCACTAACTTACACTGTCAAAAATAGAGTACAAGATCTCCATTTTCTACCTCATTTAGTAGCCACTGATTTATCCAATGTTCTCACTTTTGCTAATTATATGCGTATAAAGTGCCATCTACATGTTTTTGTCTACATTTTTATTTTGAGTTAATGTGAGAATATTGCCAATATTAACTACTTAGAATTTCCTTTTATAACTTGTTTATTTAAAATCTTTACCCTTTGTTTTATATTGAGATTCTTTCATAATCTAAATTATGACATTTTCCAGTTAAGGATGATGAAAATAGTCCAAAGACTAAGGAATTGCTCAAAAAATAATTTAGGTATGTCAACAGCGCACCAGAACCATCCTAGAGAGCTTTCAATAGCCCAGAGTACAAAATAAATATTGACGAGTACATACTGATTTAAATAAATGATTGAAACATAGATGAATGGGGGAAATAGGCAAGTCTGTCCAGAAGAATTCCAAATTATTTATGCAGTTACCGCCCCATTGAGGAGGTGGAGTATAATACCTCTCCACCCTTACGTTTGGACTGCTCATAGTTGACTTTCTTCCAAGTACAGGGTGGAAAAATGTGTTGACTGGGTAGAAAGAGGAGGAAGAGTGACATTGCAGTGGATACATATGATAAATGCCATATCATTAGGTAATTTAGGTTAGAATCAAGAGTTATAATTTACCAAGTGATATGTACCTTTGATATGATGTGATGAAAACGGCACTTTGTTCCTGTGGTCTTACCCTTTAAAATCCCTAACCCCATCTAATCACAAGAAAAACATCAGCGAAGTCTATACTGAGGGATATTCTACAAAACAACTGGTGAGTACTCCCCAAAATGGATCAGGTCATCAAAAAGAAGGAAAGTCTGACAAACTCTCACAGTTTCCAAGATCCCACGGAGACGTTGCTATGGTCTGAATGTGTACCTCCAAAATTTACATATTGAAACTTAATCACCAATGTGATAGTACTAAGAGGTGGGGCCTTAACAAGGTGATTAAGTCACGAGAGAGCTGCCCTTATGAATGAGATTAGCACCTTAATAAAAGAGGTGCTAGGGAGCTGTTTATCATTTCCACCATACGAAGTTGAAGCAAGAGGTGCCATCTTGGAAGCAGAGAGCATCCATCTCTCATGAGACACTGAATCTGCTGGCACCTTGACCTTGCACTTCCTAGCTTCAGGAACTGTGAGAAAATAAATTTTCGTTTTTATAAATCGCCCAGTCTCAAGTATTTTGTTATAGCAGCCCAAAATGACTAACATAGAAATGATGACTAAATGTAATGTCCTATCCTGTATGGGATCCTGGAACAGCAAAAGGACATTAGACAAAAACTAAGGAAATTTGAGTCAAGTGTGGACTTTAGTTAATAATAAATGTATCAGTATAGATAACATAGTTGTGACAAATGAACATAAAAATGTAAGATGTTAATAATGGGGGGACTGGCTGCAGGAAATTTAGAAACTCTCTGTACTACTTTTGCAACTTTTTAGTCAATATAAAACTAATCTAAAAGTAAATGTTTATTTTTTTTAATGCTGCTAATATTTTCTCCTAGTCTGTCAACTATCCATTAATTTTGTCCATTTTGACTTTACTGAACAGAAATTTAGACATGATTGTCTTTGACAAGGGTGACAGTTGTGGAGGTGAAGTGAAGTAGGCAGATTTGGAAAGCATTTTAGGGCGTGTTAGATGTAGAGAGCGAAGAGCAAAAGAAAAGACATTTGGAATGAACTCTAAATTTTTTACTTCAGATATATAGTAATTACTTTCTAGAATCTTCATGATCTTTATTGTGATTGTAAATGGTATCCTATTTTCTATTTCAATTACTAAATGTTTATTACTGTTGCAAATAAGTTCTATTGATTTTGCATATTGATCTTGTTGCAATGTCTTAATCATTCTAATAGTTTGTTGATTATATAGGGCTTTCTTTATAAATGATAATTAATTACAAATACTGAACATTTATCTTCTTTTTATTCACATACATAGAAGTTATTTTGTATTTAATTAGACAACTCCCAGGACTATTTTAAACAGTAGAAGAATGTTAGGGTTTTTGCCTAATTTCTAATAGTAAAAGGAAACTTTCAAAATTTCTTCATTAATGATAGCATTTGATGTTGGCTTATGTTTGTTAATTTGTTTTACTTTATTTTGCCAATATGGATGACTGGCAATAGGGGTGATGAAAGACAGCTTTTATATGATAAAGGAAATTTCCTTTATTCCTATTTTTTATGAACATTAAAAAATCTCAAATAAACACTAAACATTATCATCAAAAGCTTTGTCTGCACATGCTGAAATGATCACAAAAGAGAAGATAGCTGAATAGGAACAGCTCCTGTCTGCAGCTCCCAGCAAGATCAATGCAGAAGGCCGATGATTTCTGCATTTCCAACTGAGGTACCCAGTTCATCTCACTGGGACTGGTTAGACAGTGGGTGCAGCCCATGGAGGGCAAGCAGAAGCAGGGTGGAATGTCGCCCCATCCGGGAAGCACAACGGGTTGAGGAACTCCCTCAACTAACCAAGGGAAGCTGTGAGGGACTGTGCCCCGAGGAACAGTGCATTCCAGCCCAGATACTATGCTTTTCCCACGGTCTTCACAGCCTGCAGACCAGGAGATTCTCTCGGTGCCTATGCCACCAGAGCCCTGGGTTGCAAGCACAAAACTGGGTGGCCATTTGGGCAGACACTGAGCTAGCTACAGGAGTTTTTTTTCCATACCCCAGTGGCGCCTGGAATGACAGTGAGACAGAACCATACACTCCCCTGGAGAGGGGGCTGAAGCCAGGGAGCCAAGTGGTCTAGCTCAGTGGATCCCACCCCCACAGAGCCCAGCAAGCTAAGATCCACTGGCTGGAAATTTTTGCTGCCAGAACAGCAGTCTGAAGTTGACTTGGGATGCTGCCACTTGGTGGGGGGAGGGGCGTCCACCATTACTGAGGCTTGAGTAGGCAGTTTTCCCCTCACAGCATAAACAAAGCCTCCAGGAAGTTCGAACTGGGCAGAGCCCACCACAGCTTGGCAAAGGCACTGTAGCCAGACTGCCTCTCTAGATTTCCCCTCTCTGGGCAGGGCACCTCTGAAAGAAAGGCAGTAGTTCCAGTCAGGGGCTTAAAGATAAAACTCCTATCTCCCTGGGACAGAGCACCTGGGGGAAGGGGCTGCTGTGGGCGCAGCTTCAGCAGATTTAAATGTTCCTGCCTACTGACTCTGAAGAGAGCAGCAGATCTCCCAGCACAACATTCAAGCTCTGCTATGGGACAGACTGCTTCCTCAAGTTGGTCCCTGACCCCCATGGCTCCTGACTGGGAGACACCTCTCAGCAGGTTTGACAGACATCTCATACAGGAGAGCTCTGGCTGGCTTCTGGCAGGTGCCCCTTTGGGGCAAAGTTTCTAGAGGAAGGAACAGGCAGCAATCTTTGCTGTTCTACAGCCTCCGCTGGTAATACCCAGGCAAACAGGGTCTGGAGTGAACCACCAGCAAACTCCAGCAGACCTGCAGCAGAGGAGCCTGACTGTTAGAAGGAAAACTAACAAACAGAAAGGAATAGTATCAACATCAACAAAAAGGACGTCCAACCAAAACCCCATCCGAAGTTCACCAACATCAAAGACCAAAGATAGATAAATCCACAAAAATGGGGAGAAGCCAGCACAAAAAGGTGAAAATTGCAAAAACCAGAACACCTCTTCTTTTTCAAAGGATCACAACTTCTTGCTAGCAAGGGAACAAAACTGGACGGAGAATGAGTTTGATGAATTGACAGAAGTAGGCTTCAGAAAGTGGATAATAACGAAATCCTCCAAGCTAAAGGAGCATGTTCTAACCTCATGCAAGGAAGCAAAGAACTTTGAAAAAAAGTGAGAGGAATTGCTAACTAGAATAACCAGTTTAGAAAAGGACATAAATGAATTGATGGAGCTAAAAAGCACTGCACAAGAACTTTGTGAAGCATGCCAAAGTATCAATAGCCAAACTGATCAAGTGGAAGAAAGCATATCAGAGATTGAAGATCAACTTAATGAAAGAAAGCATGAAGACAAGATTAGAGAAAAAAGAATGAAAAGGAACAAACAAAGCCTCCAAGAAATAAGGGACTAGGTGAAAAGACCAAACCTACTTTTGATTGGTGTACCTGAAAATGAAAAGGAGAATGGAACCAAGTTAGAAAATACTCTTCAGGATATTATCCAGGAGAATTTTCCCAATCTAGCAAGACAGGCCAACATTCAAATTCAGGAAATACAGAGAACACCACAAAGATACTCCTTGAGAAGAGCAACCCCAAGACACATAATTGTCAGATTCACCAAGGTTGAAATTGAAGGAAAAATGTTAAAGACAGCCAAAGAGAAAGATCAGGTTGCCTACAAAGGGAAGCCCATCAGACTAACAGTGGATCTCTAGGCAGAAACCCTATAAGCCAGAAGAGAGTGGGGTCCAATATTCGACATTCTTAAAGAGAAGGATTTTCAACCCAGAATTTCATATCCAGCCAAACCAAGCTTCATAAGTGAAGGATAAATAAAATCCTATACAGAAAAGCAAATGTGGAGAGATTTTGTCACAACCAGGCCTACTTTACGAGAGCTTGTGAAGGAAGCACTAAACATAGAAAGGAACAAACAGTACCAGCAAATGCAAAAGCATACCAAATTGTAAAGACCATTGACACTATGAAGAAACTGCATCAACTAACGGGCAAAATAACCAACTAGCATCACAATGACAGGATCAAATTCACAGACAACAATATTAACCTTAAATGTAAATGGGCTAAATGCCCCGTTGAAAAGACTTTAAATTAAAATTGAAAGACACCAACTGGCAAATTGGAGACTAGCAAATTGTCTTTAAATTAAAAGACACAGACTGGCAAATTGACTAAAGAGTCAAGACCCATTGGTGTGCTGGATTCAGGAGACTCATCTCATGTGCAAAGACACAGATAGGCTCAAATTAAAGGGATAGAGGAACATTTACCAAGCAAATGGAAAGAAAGAACAACAACAAAAACAAACAAACAAACAAAAACAAAGCAGTGGTTGCAATCCCAGTCTCTGATAAAACAGACTTAAAACCAACAAAGATCAAAAGAGACAAAGAAGGCCATTACATGATGGTAAAGGGATCATTTCAACAAGAAGAGCTAACTATCCTAAATATATATGCACCCAATACAGGAGCACCCAGATTCATAAGGCAAATTCTTAGAGACCTACAAAGAGACTTTGACTCCCACACAATAACAGTGGGAGACTTTAACACCCCACTGTCAATATTAGACAGAACAACTAGTCAGAAAATTAACAAAGATATTCAGGACTTGAACTCAGCTCCGGACAAAGTGGACCTAATAGACATCTACAGAACTCCCCATCCCTAATCAACAGAATGTACATTCTTCTCAGCACCACATCACACTTACTCTAAATCCGACCACATAATTGGAAGTAAAACATTCCTCAGCAAAGGCAAAAGAACAGAAATCATAACTAACAGTCTCTCAGACCACAGTGCAATCAAATTAGAACTTAGGATTAAGAAACTCACTCAAAACTACACAACTACATGGAAACTGAACGACCTGCTCCTGAATGACTACTGGGTAAATAAGGAAATTAAGGCAGAAATAAATAAGTTCCTTGAAACCAATGAGAACAAAGACACAATGTACCAGAATCTCTGGGACACAGCTAAAGTAATGTTAAGAGGGAAATTTACAGCACTAAATGCCCACAGGAGAAGGCAGGAAACATCTGAAATCGACATCCTAACATCACAATTAAAAGAACTAGAGAAGCAAGAGCAAATATATTCAACAGCTAGCAGAAGACAAGAAATAACTAAGATCAGAGCAAAACTGAAGGAGATATAGACACGAAAAACCCTTCAAAAAAATCAGTGAAACCAGGAGCTATTTTTTTTGAAAAGATCAACAAAATAGATAGACCGATAGCCTGACTAATAAAGAAGAAAAGAGAGAAGAATGAAATAGATACAATAAAAAATGATAAGGAAGATAACACCACTGATCCCACAGAAATACAAACTACCATCAGAGAATACTATAAATACCTCTATGAAAATAAACTAGAAGATATAGAAGAAATAAATAAATTCCTGGACACATACACCCTCCCACACTAAACCAGAAAGAAGTTGAATCCCTGACTAGACCAGTAACAGCCTCCCAAGTCTAAACAAGGAAGAAATCTCAATAGATGCAGAAAAGGCCTTCAATAAAATTCAACACCGCTTCATGCTAAAAACTCTCGATAAAGTAGGTATTGATGGAACATATCTCAAAATAATAAGAGCTATTTATGACAAACCCACAGCCAATATCATACTGAATGGGCAAAAGCTGGAAGCATTCCCTTTGAAAACTGGCACAAGACAGGGATGTGCTCTCTCACCACTCTGATTCAACACAGTATTGGAAGTTCTGGCCAAGGCAGTCAGACAAGAGAAGGAAATAAAGAGTATTCAAATAGGAAGAGGGGAAACCAAATTGTCTCTGTTTGCAGATGAAATGATTGTGTGTTTAGAAAACCCCATTGTCTCCGCCCAAAATTTCCTTAAGCTGATAAGCAACTTCAGCAAAGTCCAGGCTACCAAATCAATGGGCGAAAATCACAAGCAATCCTATACATCAACAATAGAAAAACAGAGAGCCAAATCATGAGGGAGCTCTCATTCACGATTGCTATAAAGATAATAGAATACCTAGGAATACAACTTACAAGGATGTGAAGAACTGCTTCAAGGAGAACTACAAACCACTGCTCAAGGAAATAAGAGAGGACATAAACAAATGGGAAAACATTTCATGTTCATGGACAGGAAGAACCAATATCATGAAAATGGCCATACTTCCCAAAGTAATTTATAGATTCAGTGCTATCCCCATCAGGCTATCATCGACTTTCTTCACAGAATTAGAAAAAACTATTTTAAATTTCATATGGAACAAAAAAGAGCCCACATAACCAAGACAATCCTAATCAAAAAGAACAAAGCTGGAGGCATCACACTACCTGACTTCAAACTATACTACAAGGCTACAGTAACCAAAACAGCATGGTACTGGTACTAAAACAGATATATAAACCAATGGAACAAAACAGAGTCCTCAGAAATAACACCACACATCTGCAACCACCTGATCTTTGACAAACTTGACAAAAACAAGCAATGGGGAAAGGATTCCCTATTCAATAAATGGTGTTGTCAAAACTGGCTAACCATATGCAGAAAACTGAAACTGGACCTTTTCTTTACACCTTATACAAAAATTAAGTCAAGATGGATTAAAGACTTAAATGTAAGACCTAAAACCATGAAAACCCTAGAAGAAAGCCTAGGCAATACAATTCAGCACACAGGCATGGGCAAGGACTTCATGTCTAAAACACCAAAAGCAACGGCAACAAAAGTCAAAATTGACAAATGGGATCTAATTAAACTAAAGAGCTTCTGCACAACAAAAGAAACTATCATTAGAGTGAATAGGCAATCTACAGAATGGGAGAAAAATTTTGTAATCTATTCATCTGACAAAGGGCTAATATCCAGAATCTACAAAGAACTTAAACAAATTTACAAGAAGAAAACAACCCCATCAAAAAGTGAGTGAAGGATACAAACAGACACTTCTCAAAAGAAGACATTTATGCAGCCAACAAACATGAAAAAAACTTCATCATCACTGGTCATTAGAGAAATGCAAATCAAAACCACAACGAGATACCATCTCATGCCAGTTAGAATGGCGATCATTAAAATGTCAGGAAACAACAGATGCTGGAGAGGATGTGGAGAAATACAGATGTTTTTACACTGTTGGTGGGAGTATAAATTAGTTCAACCATTGTGGAAGACAGTGTGGCAATTCTTCAAGGATCTAGAACCAGAAATACCATTTGACCCAGCAATCCCATTACTGGGCATGAACCCAAAGGATTATAAATCATTCTACTCTAAAGATATGTATGTTTATTGCAGCACTGTTCACAATAGCAAAGACTTGGAACCAACCCAAATGTCCATCAATGATAGTCTGTATAAAGAAAATGTGGCATGTATACACCATGGAATACTATACAGCCATAAAAAAGGATGAGTTCATGTTCTTTGCAGGGACATGGATGAAGCTGGAAACCCTCATTCTCAGCAAACTAACACAAGAACAGAAAACCAAATACCACATGTTCTCACTGATAAGTAGGATTTGAACAATGAAAACACATGGACACAGGGAGGGGAACATTATACACCAGAGACTGGGGATAGGAGGCTAGGGGAGGAACAAACCTGCACATTCTGCACATTTATCCCAGAACTTAAACTATGATAAATTAAAAAAAAAACAAAACGAACACACACACACAGAATAAATGATCATATGATATTTCCCGTACAGTCCATTAGTGTGATAAATTTTGATACTACATTTTCTGATGTTGATTGTCCTTTCATTGCTTAGATAAATCCTCTTTCATTCATGAACTGTTTTTTAAAAATGTGCTACTAAATTTTGTTGGTGAATTAATATTTAGAAAATTTTAATCTATGCTTGAAAGAAATTGAGCATAGGTTAGAATTTCACTTTCTTATGGTGTTTTCACTAGTTTTGATACTGTGCTGGATTTTTTTTTTTTTTTTTCCCTTTAAAATTTATTCTCTATTCTTCTCCTTCCTGCTCTGTCATGAAAGGTACTGAATGGGTTCCCTCCGCAGGTTCTTTTGCCCCTGGCTTTTGGTAAAGTTTATTCAATGATCTATTTTTTTTTTTAACTTTTATTTTAGGTTCCAGGGTATGTGAGCAGGTTTGTAATATAGGTAAATAATGTGTTATGGGGATTTGGTGTACAGATTATTTCATCACCCAGGTAATAATCATAGTACCCCACAGGTAGTTTTTTAATCCTAAACCTCCTCTCACCCTCCACTCTCAAGTAGGCCCCAGTGTCTGTTCCTTTCTTTGTGACCATATGTACTTGATGTTTATCTAGAACTTACAAGGGAGAACATGCAGTACTTGACTTTCTGTTCCTCTGTTAGTTTGCTTAGGATAATGACCTCCAGCTCCAACCATGTGGCTGCAAAGAACATCATCTCATTATTTTTCATGGCTGTGTAGTATTCCATGGTTTATATATACCACATTTTCTTTATCCAGTCTACCATTGATGGGTATTTAGGTTGATTCCATATCTTTGCTATTCCAAATAGTGCTGCAATGAATATACACATCCATGTGTCTTTATAGTAGAATGATTTGTATTCCTCTGGGTATATACCTAATAATGAGATTGCTATGTTGAATGGTAATTCTGTTTTAAGTTCTTTCAGGTATTCCCAAACTGCTTTCCACAATGACTGAAATAACATTCTCAGTGTATAAGCATTCCCTTTTCTCCACAGCCTTACTAGCAGCTATTATTTTTTGACTTTTTAATAGCCATTCTGATGGTTTGAGATGGCATCTATTTCTGGCATGAGATTTAAAAGCTGGAGTTGAGTGAAGTCTGAATCTTACTCCCCCAGAATTCTTTTTCTGTTAGATTGTAGAATTTGATACATCCCTTTACCAAAAGTTTCAGCTCCACTTTGGATTTTTCAATAATTTCCTCAAATTGCTCCTTTAGGCTAAAGAATGGTATTAGTTGCTTATGTTGTAAGCCTGGATAAAAACTATTCCCTCTTGATTTTCCACTATTCCCTCTTGATTTTCCCAAAGCCAGCCAATACCACTGTAGAGTGTCCCTTCACTGAAATCTCCATAGTCCCCCAGTATGGGCATGCCAACTTCTTCCTACTGGGAGCCTGACTGATACAGATATCAAAGTTACACTCACTTCAAAAGGTGAGTTGTGCATCTTCTTTTCTTTTCTACTATAAGATATAAGTTGTGTACAATGGATACATATTTTTTGACAGTTTGGTAGAACTCACCTATAAAATTATAGTTTTAGGGGAAGGATTTAGTGGTAGAGCATAATATGTACAAATTTTCTATTTCTATGTTAATTTTAGAGTATTATGCAAAATAGATATTGCAAAAATATCTATTTAATTAGTATTTCAAGTTATTGGCATTCAGCAGTTTATAATATTCTTTTGAATATCTTTCACACCTGTAGCTATATTTCCTTTTCTTTAATATTTTATTGATATGTTCTCTCTCTTCTAGTAATGTTGCAAAAAGTTTAGCTTTTCTTTTTTTTTCTTTCTTTTCTTTTCTTTCTTTCTTTCTTTTTTTTTTTTTTTTTTTTTTTTTGAGGCGGAGTCTTGCTTTATTGCCCAGGCTGGAGTGCCGTGGCACAATCTCGGCTCACTGCAAGCTCCGCCTCCCGGGTTTATGCCATTCTCCTGCCTCAGCCTCCCGAGTAGCTGAGACTACAGGCAGCTGTCACCATGCCCGGCTAATTTTTGTATTTTTAGTAGAGATGGGGTTTCACCTTGTTAGCCAGGATGGTCTCAATCTCCTGACCTCGTGAGTTGCCTGCCTTGGCCTTCCAAAGTGCTGGGATTACAGGCATGAGCCACCACGCTCGGCCAGTTTAGCTTTTCAATGTCATTTCAAACAATGAGCTTTTGCTTTTGAAAATCAACTTTTAAGTTTTTAAATTCTTTGGCTTTCTCTGTCCATTGTGTTTATCCATGACCTTTATAACTTCATTTCCCTTATGTACATGGTAAAATAGATAACGCCTTTAAATTATGAGTGAAATATGAGGTAAGGAGATAAACTTTTATGCGTTGTTTGGGGAAGATGTCTCAAACTTCCTAAAATATCAAAGCATCTAACAAAGTATTGCCCCTACGGATGTAACAGATAGATAAATTTTTATCATTGTATTTTTTTAATCCTTGATTTTGGAATGTTTGGATTAACTGATAACACGTGAATGAGAAAAGGCATTTAATTAAGCTACAAAAGTATTACCAAGACAACTTGCAAAGTATAACTATAATCTTCCATTCTGTTTTAGTAGCATCTTAGGTGCTTCTTTAGATATCCTCAGCCTCATCTGTCTTCACTGGCCTCCACCATAACAGCAGACTCTGAGTAGATACTCAGAATTCTGCTAACTGAGGCTGAGCAAGCACGTGTCTGAATTCAATATATCACTTCCAGACTTGAAGGAAACACCCGACTACAAGGCTTTCCGAGTAGCCACCAAAGCAGTCCAGTAATAAAATCTAGTTTATTTGGAGGAATAAGTTCCCTGTGGAATGAAATTTATCTAATGAAACAGGGAAGGGGACAGAGCTAGCATATAAGTTTATCTCCCTCCCTCCAACAGAATGTCTGAGGCTTTTTTTTTTTTTTTTAATACGGTTTGTTTAGTGACAGTCTTGATAAAAGGGGCCTTACTGAGTGACCATCTGTGCTTGCTTGTAGCAATCTGGAAGCACAGTAACTTATCACTTTGCTATTGCTGTCCAACTGACCCTGCCTGTTCCCTATCCTTCACCCTCACTAGCCTGAGACTGCACTTCTCAACTAAGCTTTGGCACTTACGTGTTTTTTTGTTTGTTTGTTTGTTTTTTGTTTTTTAAGATTCTGTTCTCCAGGGAACAGATTTATATCTATCACTTAGCATCTAATAAGAAACCCTATGAGAAAGAGGACTTACTCTCCACTTTGGAAAAAAGAATTACTCACTTTCCAGTGGAAAAAAAATGATAGTTTTGGAGATTCATGATTTTGAGATACTTTTCCCTCTCTCAACTTTGGCAATGTGGAAAGGGAAATAGCAAGAAGTTTGGGCCAGTCCTGGCCTGTGGTCTTCCCAGTTATGTCATCTTATAGCCCCATAACCAAGTTTTCTGGACAAGTGTGGAGCTTCTGAACAATTCAACCATGATTATCTTAGATTTCTTTTCTAAATTCTAGGAAAAGCCCCACATTTCCAAAGAAATACAATATTCTAAAGTAAAATGACTTTCCTGAGAGTAACTCTTCTCATCTTTCTTTGAATCCTGAAAAGATTCCTAAAATGTTACCTTTGTTTCAAGTCATGATAGCCTTGGGAGAAAATATAGTCTCAAGATTTAATCAAATATATTTTTCTTTGTAAATCAGAACCACAATAAGCCACAATACTACTTCATACCAATGAGGATGGCTACATTATGAAATTAGGAAATGAGACAAAAACAAAACAAGTGATGGAAATGATGTGAAGAAATTGGAATCCTTGTATATTGTTGGTATAATGTAAAATGGTGCAGGTGGAAAAAAGTTTGATGGTTCTTCAATAAGTTAAATTTAGAATTACCATAGAACCCAGCAATTCCACCTCATGTATGTACGCAAAATAATTGAAAACAGGTGTTCAGGCAAAAACTGGTACACGAATGTTCACAGCAGCACCATTCCCAATAGCTAAAAGGTGGAAGCAACCCAACTGTCCATCGACTGATGAATGAATAAAGAAAATGTGCTATTTCCGTACAATGGAATACTTTTTCACCATAAAAAAGGAATACTTACGCATGCTACCACATGGATGAACCTTGAAACATGCTAAGTAAAAAGCCAAACATGAGAAGCCACATATGCTCCTATGTACATAAAATGTCCAGAAAAGGCACATCTATATATAGAGAAATGAGATTAATAGTTGCCACAAGCTGGGAGGAGAGAGGAATGAGAAGCAACTGCTTAAAGGGTACAAGGTTATTTGAAGGAGGTCATGAAAATGTTCTGGAATTAGATACTAGTGATAGCTGTACAACATTGTAAATGCATGCTTTGTTAAGCATGCTGAATTTTATGTTAGGTGTGTTTTACCAGAATAAAAGAGAAATAAATAAATAAAAATAAATGTATTTATCTGAATCTACCCCACCTGATCTTTACAAGCTCGTGATCCTTTTCTAAAACGATTCCTAACTTGTTATTAAGAGTCCCTGGGGTAAGGAATTAGGGGGAAGATAAGTAGGTTCTTAAGTGAATCCTATGAATTAATCCTCTTTAATAATTATTCTGTGCCACTACTTTCTTCTCTTTTAACACCGACTGGCTATAATTGTATCTTCTATAGTGATTAATGACAAAAAAAAAACAGCTTTATCACAAGTGACCACTGAAGGTGCCAACTCAAATGCTGATATCTGTACTCAGGGTCAGAGGCTCCCATTGTTGTTTTTGTTGTTTAATTCACTTATAATCCACTTCATTTCAGAAATGCCTTGAGTTAATGAATGCCTATGTCAAGAGCAGTTATGTCTGTGCCCATCATTGCCGGGACTACCTATGTAAATGTGGCTGATGCTTTACAGAGTGATTTCACAGGCAGATTTTAGGAAAATAACTATTTCAGTTTTTGCGTGTTTATTCTTTGGAGACTGCTGACCCAGTTCTAAGACTTGAAACATGAAAATGACTGAGTGTTGGGAATAACTGTGTCTCCCATTGGTGCACTGGGAAGACATTCATGCAAGAGTCACCATCATATGGCCCATTGGCCGCTGGCAAGAATGATGCTAGCTGTGTCCTAGGATTTTACTCCGGGTTTGTCCTGCATGAATAACCTCTCCACCCACCTCACCCCCGCAACACCTCACCCTGCTCTCTTTATAATCTCTCACAATACTGGTAAGTAACACACAAAAGTGGTGGTATTTAGACAAAAACTTCTAACATGTATATGTGTGAGAAAACTAATTGAGATTGCTTCTGAGCCAAGACTGTGATTAAACAACCCACTATGATAGTGTCTCTGAAAAAAAAAAAACGAGAAAACAGAAAAAAAAAAAAAAGGATTCTAGGGACTAGTAATCTTTGAGTGTGAATCTGGAATAATATAAATTTCAAGATTTCATATAGGAAGGAAAAATTTGCTTCTCCTAGGGGCACAGTCAATAGAAGTTCTATGAAGATAAAATGGGGAAATCAAGCTACTCAAAAAATGCTGAGTTTAAAATGAAATTGTATACCCTTGCTTAGAGAAATTTTCTGAATTAAGTAATGTTCAACATAATATAGACACAACTATGAAAATTAATAGTACCACCAAACTGGGTTACATTTAAATTTCTAATTCTTTAAGAGGGATCCATTTGAGTGGGGATTTTTTTTGTTTGTTTTTAAAAAGTCTTCTATCTACTGAAACATTCTATGTGTAATCTATATATTACACATACCAGATAGCTAATAAATATGTTTTCAATGAAAGAATAAAGAGCTAATATTAGACATAATTCTACAAACATTTCTTATAATTTGGAAACACTCATTTGCTAATTTTCTATAATATAGTTTATCTGTTAAATCTTCAAAACATGAGAAATAATTTTTATGCTCCCATATCATTTTTGAAAAATATGAGAACACTTTTCTGTCATAAAGAATAAAATACTGCATGAGGATCAAATGGCATTTATTTGATCAAGGCAGCTAAATTTTTTGAGATGAAAGACTTATTTGGCATTCTAGAAAGTAATTTTATTAGAAGATTAAAGATTCCAGAAAAGGTGGTATTGGAAATTATTGACATTAAAATAAAGGAATGTAAGCTGAATAATGGGAGGATGTGGAAAAAAAGTCTAGGCGGAATTAGAGGATTATTCATACGAAGCAAAAAATATGCTGCAATCATAACTATAGCCTACAACGGAAAATTGAATAACTAGCCTATATGTAACAAAAGTTACAAATTGCTGATAAGCTGTAAGGAAAAAATGAGAGTGTGGTGCTTTGTGAATTAGAAAAGTTTGATAGGTATAAAGAAATTGATAAACTAAAAATTGTAATAGTCATAATATTAATTCCCTCAACAATTATATTTTTTAAAGCTACCCTGTGTTGACATTGACCTTTCTGTTAAGTGCTGAAAACGCAAAAACAGAGATGATTTAAAGACCCCTAGGAGCTGATACTCTAGGGATAGAAAGGATATGTATGAGAAAAGAAAAAAAAGTACAATTTGCTAAGTACTTTTATAGAAGCATGAACAAAGTGTTTTAACAATATAAACTGGGGAATTGTTGGAACTCTCTGATAGAGTTGCCAAAAGCATCACTGAGAAATGGTAGCTAAGCAGGATACTCATGAAGAAGCTATTGACTCGGTCTCGGGAAATGTTTCTGGGCCACAGGTCACAGAGGATGACTGTGGATAAGCACATTGCAAACAGAAGAGAAAAAGAGACGGAAATAAATACCAAGTATTTAAAAGCCAGACTCTCACCACTGTAAGTTTCACAGTCATCATAGTTTGCAATCAGCTAACAAGAAATGAAGTGCATAAGAGCAACATAACATTGCTTTTCTGTAATTTTACCCTTCTCATTTCTAATATCATGACATCCAAAGTCATAAAAAGAATTTTGGCGTATCTTGGCATTGGCTATAACACTTTCTTTTCCTCCTCTGCTATGGCTTAATCACAAAGCTGATTTGTTTGTTTTCTCTCTAACACTTCACTAGTCATATCTTTCCAATTTCCACTACAGTGTGAGTGTTGAATGTCTGTGTGTGGGCGGGGGTGCTGATTGTGTCCTGATCACTGTATTAATAAAGAGACGGGTTGGAAGTAGGCAAAATTTGTCTTTTTATATGTCACTTTGAATATCCCTTTCACCCCCTAAGGTATCCTTTCTTGGCCCTGGCATAAAATCTTATTAATAATTTATATTCAAAGCATTCTTTCTACCAAGTAGCATTTATGTGCTAAAGGAGGTTAGAATAACAATTCTCCATAATGATATGGTATCAGCATCCATAGCACATGAGAGAGAAAGTATCTGGGGGAAGGGAAAGTCTTCAACATATTTCATTCTCCATCATGTTGCAGACAGACATCTATTTCTCCCCGATATATTACAAACTTGAATACAGAGTCCTCTAACTTATAATGAGAGCATTAATGTTTATCATCACTTTACTTTCTTAAAAAAGAGAAATAACATATTATTTTAGTCAAAAACTTTATTCTTATGAAGCATTTTCACATACCTTATTTTATTTAAGCCCTGTTTGTTGATGTTGTTTCTGTTATTACTCCCATTTCAGAGATGGGGTAACTGAGGCTCAGTGAGGAATTAAGTCGCTTGCTTCAGGTGATATAAATAATAAGTGCAGATCCTAGGTTTGTATTCACACATGTCTTTCAGTTGACTACCATTCTTTCTCTACCCCTATGCTTCCCTGTTCCGTGCTCCCTTACAAGTTTCTCACCTATGATTTCAGGGCCTATACACAGAGATAATAAGTATGTGCAGGGCCACAGATAGGCATTCTTCATGACAAGTATCCTAGATACAAGCAGTTTAAGCATCGTAAGAAACAGAGCTGTAGAAGCTATCTTAGATGAATCAGTGATCAGGGCAGGGCCAAAGGTGGTTAGCACTCCAATTAATTAAGGTCAAGCCAAGGTAAAAGCAGGTCTTAGATGAAACAGATCTTTAGTTCTTCCACCTCTAGCCCATCTTGCTACCGCACTCCAGGCCCCAGGTCATCACAGCGATAGCCACCCCTGCTTTGTAGCACCCAACACAGGGGCCTGCATAACCTAAATTCTCATTTCCCCAGATTAGAAGGAGGACTACCAATTAAACTTCATTTCATGTTGTATTAACCACATGGCTTGCATTAGAAGAGAAGGGGAAAGGTTTCTACCCCATGCAATGATTTTCATATTATGGAGTTTTTAAATAGAAAAGATTGCAAAATGAAAGCAATCAAGAGGGCAACAGGACCTTTAGTCACCTCGAAATTATTTCACAAAGATAGCCACATATTCTGAAAATGCACAGGGGTACTCTAAAAGTGCTGAACAGCTGTTACTTAAGAGTCTTATTGTTTTGTTCTTCTGGGATTTGTTTTGTATAATTGTATACCACATAAGGCATCTGTAAACAATGACAATTTCAGATGTAAACATTAATACATTTATTTGGAAGTTTTTTTTTTTTTTTTTTTTTTTTTTTGGAGACGGAGTCTCGCTCTGTCGCCCAGGCTGGAGTGCAGTGGCCGGATCTCAGCTCACTGCAAGCTCCGCCTCCTGGGTTCCCGCCATTCTCCTGCCTCAGCCTCCCGAGTAGCTGGGACTACAGGCGCCCGCCACCTCGCCCGGCTAGTTTTTTTTTTTTGTATTTTTTAGTAGAGACGGGGTTTCACCGTGATAGCCAGGATGGTCTCGATCTCCAGACCTCGTGATCCGCCCGTCTCGGCCTCCCAAAGTGCTGGGATTACAGGCTTGAGCCACCGCGCCCGGCCAAAGTTTTAACAAAAGGAAGTTTTCATGACCAGACTATGTGTGAGGAAAATGACTGCACTGCAGATAGAAGTAGGCCAAGGCAAACATCCAGTGCAGCATGACACAGCAGGTTTGGAGTGCAGGTGCACAACTCCATGCATTATATAATCACATTTATGTAAATTTACACTTTATGTGAGCTCATACCTGGCTCTGAGCCACTATTATCTGTGAGGTGTATAAATACACTGTTGATGCTATCGAAAGAGGAGGGAATAAAACCATGTCCCAACTGCTTGCAGTGCCTTGAGTGTTCTTCCAGCTGCCTGCCACCTGTTCACCAATTCCTCTTGGACTCCAGCTTGGGTTGGAGCCCAATAATTGGTGTAGTCAGCAGTATCAGAAAGCAGAACACGAACAGCCACTGGGGCCCCAAGAGTGGACTTAGGGACTCCCTCCCCACCATAACAGAGTACACTTCATATAGTGCCTATAGCCCAATCAAGTCGTGAGTATTAGGTAAACAATGTCAACAGTGTCCAGGGGAACCCTTACCTGCCTGGATGCTTCGCCTTTGGGATAAAGGAGTGATTAGTATCTTCTACTCCACCTCTGAAATGGAAAAGTTGGCTTCCATGATAACTCACCCCTCCCTCCTTCAGCAGTTGTAGGTGAGCAGGTGGTAGCACCAGGGCAAGGTGACCACACCCTGCTTGAATGGCTGATGGTGGCCATATGGACAGCATGGAATGATGCCAGTGAAATACCAGTAACTGTGAGTAAATGGCAGTCATATAAAGATTTGGTGCAAGTATTCCAGGAGATGGGTATGTGGCAGGCTATGTTGGATCTGAATACCCAAGGGCCAGATGATGAATGCTTTACTTCTCCCATGCGGGACCTCATGTTGGGTTCTGCACCCCCAAGTGCCTTTGGCTTCCTGGTTGCTGTCCTCACCCATATGTGGAACACTGCATACACGAAGTAACTACTGCCATGGTGGCCCTCAGGGAAGCAGAAGGCCATCACTGGGACTGAGGGGTCCACACCATTAAGAAGGGGAAGGACCTCTTTCTCAGGGGCTCCCTCATGTGACAAAAAGGGGCCCCAACAAGTGACATACACACACAGATGTGGATTGGTTTGATTTTGGTTGGGGTTGACCAGGAGAAAATTGATAGGCAACCCAATGAAGTGCTGTTGACTTCATGAAGGCAACTGTCCCTGGAGCAGCAATTCCAGAAAATGCCTGAAAGGGAGAAGGACAATGTTGCTTGACCCAGTCCCACCCGGACACTCCAGCTAAAGGACTACTTGCAGGCAGATGGGGGCATAGACTCTTTTGTGTTTGATTAGGGAACTGGCTGAGGTGCCAGCTTGGGGGAATACCGGACAACTGGATGGCCTTAGTCATAGTAATTGCTGCCCAAGGTGGCACCTGTGCCCTTTTAGGAACACAGTGTTGTACTTTTATCCATGACAATCAACAGAACATAATGGCAGCTTTGCAGGGGCTGTCACAGGATATTAAAGCAGTTGAGAACCTTACTGACAACCACCTACAGGCATGGTGGGCATCCCTGGGTGTTGGCCTATGCTGGATCCTAATAGTTACAGGCAGAATAGCAGGAATCTTACTAGTAAGTTGCTGCTGCCTTTATTTCTGCTGTGGCCTATGGATCCAGGGCTCTGCCCTATGGGCACATCTCCCTGGTGAAAGGACACCCTCAGCCTAGGGAGTGGAGTGTAAGGAAAATGGCTGTGCTACAGATAGAAGTAGGCCAACGCAAATATCCAGTACAGCATGACACAGCATGTTTGAAACACAGGCGCACAACCCTGCGCATTACATAATCGCATTTATGTAACTACTTAATGTGAGCTCATACCTGGCTCTGAGCCACTATCATCTGTGAGATGTATAAATACACTGCTAATGCTGTGGAGAGAGAGGAGGGAATAAAGCCATGTCCCAAATGCCTACAGTCCCTCGAGTGTTCTTTCAGCTGCCCACTGCCCATTCACCAACTCTTCTTGGACCCTAGCATGGGACAGAGCCTAACTCTACGTATCTTAGTAGTAAAGAGCACCAGCTTTGGAGACAAGCCGATTCAAATGTCAAACAGTCATCCAGTAGCTAGCTGACAATCATAACTCTCAATCCCTTATCTGTAAAATGAAGATCAAAATACTTGACTTTGAGGAAAAGGAAATAAAATAGATGTAGATACTAAGTCTTCAATAAAAGATGATTGTTATTGAAGGGCAATACAGTTGATTTTCATTATTCATGGTAGTTTTGTTCTATAAAGTCACTAAGAACAATGAATCAGCAAATAATGACCCATTGTTCCTAGAAGAAATACAGGATTAGGTTCCTGTGAGACTCTGGTCACATTTTTGCGAACTGATCAAATTGTTTTATGTGTGTTTCAGTTTAAAAACATTGTATTTCATACTTATTGTTAATTCATTAACATTGAGCTCATGGCCAACAGCCCTCTAATTCATGCCTAAATAAAGCTTATATAGTGCAGTTATTTTCTCTCTAAACCATATCACAACCTTCTTGTACTTAGTAACACTACACAGTGCTTTAGTACTTCTGGTTGGGGGCCATTTTAAGTAGTGAAATCACCAAAAGAAGGGCACAAAAGTTCAAAAACAAACAAAACATCGCACTAAATAGATTGTGAGAAGGACACCTGGATCTAAAACAAGAAAGAGCATTACCTTGTTCAACCAAGGAACATGCAAATTGGGGGACTAGGAGCACGCTAAAATCATGCACATGGGGAACTCAAATTTTTTGCAACTCTGTACATGTCTATGAACAACCACAGAAGTGCAGTAAATATTGATTTGGGGATTGAAAATACATTTTGGCAAGTAGGTGAAATCATGAATATGGAACCCAGGAATTAGGAGTGACTACATAATGTTTTAGGTAAGGGATTGTGGTCTATAATGACACAGATTGGCTTCACCATTCACAATCTGTACAACTTTGGGCAAATAAGTGACTTGTTCTCTTTCACTCTCAGTTTCCTCATCTATGAAATAAAAGTAATAATAACTGTACCCTCTTAGATTTATGATGAGAATTAAATGAGATATAGCCTGTATACAGCTGATACATGTTAAATGATCAAAAAATATGTTGCTAATGCAAGGAAGACTAATAAAGCAAAAAGAATTAACTCTAGCATAAGTGGAATTTTTAAAACACCTCAAAATGCTGGAAGAGGGGGAGAAGATTTAACTAAATAATTTAGTTTCCCCTTATTTCCTGTGTATAAGTGGGACAAATTTTAGTGACATATATAAAGAGTATTATTTGCTAACATAAAAATGATTTTGGTGAAGAATTAAAACTCAATAATGTCATTTTGAGGGTCTCAACTAAAGTATGAATTGCTAAGTTTAATGGAGCCTTGTGCTAGAATTTCAATTAATGCAAATGGAAGAGAACATTGAACACTTAGTACTAATTTTATTTGCCTAGATTAAGCCAGGAAAAATGAGCTCATGTCTCTAAGGATCTGATCTCAATGTTGAAAAGTAAATGCCCAGAAACATAGTCATATGACCTAAAATTTTCTCTCTTTTTTATATGCTTTAAATTGTTTCTATTTTTGATAAACGCTAGTTTTGCTGAAAATCCTAATAAGACATGTTCAAACAACCTTCAAACTGTACAATGTATGTAATATCAAAAGAAAAAAGAGAAAAACTACATTATTAGTAATTAACCCAAGAATTTCTGCTTAAAAACAGTAACTGCTTAACTTATTACTTTTTGATAGAGACAGGGTCTTACTCTTTCACCTAGGCTGGAGTGTGGTGGCATAACTGTAGCTCATGGCAGCCTCCATCTCACAGGCTCGCCTAATCCTCCTGCTGCAGATTCCTTGGTAGCTAGAAATACCGGTGTGCGCCACCATACCTGGCTAATGTTTAATTTTATTTTCTGTAGAGACAGAGTTTCCTCACATCACCTAGGCTGGTCTCGAACTCCTGGTCTCAAGCAATCCTCCCACCTCAACCTTCCAAAGTGCTGGGATTACGGGTATGAGTCTCTACACCCAGCCATTTTATTAAGACAGCACTTAATTATGCCTTACTTTATTTCACTTAGGTATATTAAATACTCAAAATTTTACCAGAGGTTCATGGGACCCAAGTTAGTCATCTCTTCTCCACGAAGGTGGAGAAAAGTAACTTTAAAATTGTGTATTAAAGAAAAACTTATATACAGCTGATTTTTTCACTGATAAATCTTTTGAAAATAATTTTAAAACAATTTAAATAACTTTTAGGACATTCAAAGTGAATATTGACATTTTGTAGTTTTTTTGTGGCCTCACTCTCCTTATTGTCTTCCATAGATATTAATTGAAGATGCTGCTTAGGAAAACACAAAGCAACTTCCAGCTTTAGTTGGGTTTTTTATACGGATAGAATTCTGTGGGCCGTCAATAAACTGGCATACACATTGCGTGGACTTTTTCAGTGGAAACTCTGCACAACCCATTGATTTCAATAAGGAAGACAAAGAAAAGATGAACTGTGAGGCAAAACAAGACTTCGTGTAAGAAATAGGAAGACATCATTCCATCCAGTGATGTTTGATGAGTACTATTTGGAGAAATGATTTACTTCTTTCATAAGCCTATGGCCTGAAGCAAAGGAATATCATTATTCGGGTCAAGTGTCCTATATTGCCACAACCTCTATTCTTGCATATTTCACAGTTCATTATACTCCATAGACATATCATGGGGATTTATCTCAATCACATTACAGAAACATTCAATGACTGGTAATGATTCACTTTTCAAAGATTCATTGGTCACATTACTTGGCTTTAATAGAAATATACAATTATGGTTGATAATGCCATCTTACAACCCGTGATCCAGATTTTCAATCTGACACCCTTTGGTGTTTATCTTTGCCATCATCCAGAAGCAGCATCTAATGCCAAGCCTGATCATGCAGAGAATATAAATTTAAAGAGCCATTTCATTTATAACAAACAGACCCAGCTGGAGCACAGCTGCTAAATGGAACGACAAAGCAAAATTTCCTGCTACCTGGGAAGGTCTAATTATAAAACCACCTAAACAAGCTTTCAAAATCTGTCTGTGAACTACCCAACATCAATGTGGGTTTAACTTAAAGAGGGAAATAAAGGTGAAATTATTTGAAGCATGTATTACAGAAGAAATCAGGAATATTATATTATTTTCTAAAGTCTATATGCTTTAATTGAAGCTGCCTTGGATTTTAATATCATTTCTTGGTTTTTCTAGATGCAGACTTAAAATCTAAAGTGTGGAGTAATCAAAACCAAAAAAAATTGAATTAAAGCATTTTTTGCCCTTCTATCTTAGTGTTCTTCATTAAAGAACAAACAATAAAAGATCAGCAAATACAGGCTGGGCATGGTGGCTCATGCCTGTAATCCTAGCACTTTGGGAAGCCAAGGTAAGCAGATCACTTGAGCCCAGGAGTCTCAGCAACATGGTGAAACCCTGTCTCCACAGAAAACACAAAATAAATTAGCCAGGTGTGGTGGTGTACACTTGTAGTCCCAACTACTTAAGAGGCTAGCTAGGAGGATCACCTGAGTCTGAGGGGTCGAGGCTGCAGTGAACTGTGATTATGCCACTGCATTCCATCCTGTCAAAAATAAAAATAAAAATAAAAGGATTAGTAAACACAGCATATGACAAAATCTAGAAATTTGAATATGATAACAAAGCTTCTCACAATAATCAAAGAGAGAAATACATTTACATGTAAAGTCTCTGTGACATTCTCTAACATTTTTTAAAGTTATGATAAAATTTCATTGTCATTGTGGTATGTTGTTCATGGTTGTCCTTTTATGAAAACTCGATCTTGGAAAATAATTCTTGGTTTACATTATTTTATCCAACATCTTAGCTGCCCAGTAGCTACTCATTTTGTATCAGAGACCTCCCAATAGACCAATCCTGGACCCCACAGACTGCAGAGAGGTCCTAAATGAGGAAAAATTGCCAAATATTTCATTCCCCCAACCCCTGTCTGCTTTAAATAGCATTATTACAATTCTAAAACCCATACAGTATTCATAAGAGAGATGTATATTTTAAGCATTTCCCAGATTATAAAGCATTCAATATTTTGATCTCTGAGGGCAATATCAGTGCATCACAGTAAACAGTGTAGATATTTCACAGACAGTACTTAGAATTGACTGTGGATTTACCCAGATTGAGGGGGGGTGTGCCTTCCCCAGTCCACTGACTCAAATGTTAATCTCCTTTGGCAACACACTCACTGACACACCCAGGAAAAATACCTTGCATCCTTCGATCCAATCAAGTTGACACTCAGTATTAACCATCACACTAGACAAAAACTTAAACTCACTATTTTAAATATATCTTTAAATATCTAAGACCTAAAGGCAAATATGTCTAGAAAACTAAAGAAAATTATGAAACCTAAGTAAACAATATTAATAGAAACCTCAAAAGGGAACCAAATAGAAATTCTATACTTGAAAAGTACAACTTAAATAAAAAATTAATAGAGGATTAACAGCAGATTTTATCACGCAAAAAAAAAAAAACAATCAGCAAACTTGAAGATAGGTCACATGATATTATCCACTCTGTGACACAGAAAGATAAAAGAATGAAGAAAAATGGACAGAGCATCAGAGACTTGTAGAACACTATTAAGTGTGCAAAAATACAAATAATAGGAGTCCCAAAATGAAAGAAAAGAAAGAAAAGTTCAGAAATAATATTTAAACAACTAAATAATAAATAAATAGCTACAAACTCTCCAAATCTGACTTTTAATAATTAGTCTACACATCTAAAAAGCTCAATGAACTCTAAGTATGGTAAACTCAAAGACAGCCTCACCTAGATACATTATACACAAACCTGAAAGTCAGAGACAATGAGAGAATATTTAAAGTAGTAAGAAAAAGTTACTCATCATATACAAAGTATCCTAAATAATCCCTAGAAAAAAGTTTTTTCTAGGAATTTTCTGGTAAGCTGATTTATTTCCAGACACCATGGGGGATGTAGCATGACATATTTAAAGTGCTGAAAGAGAAGAATAATAACTATTAGCCAAAATGTTTTATTATTATTATTATTATTATTATACTTTATTATTACTATTTTTGTTATTATTATTATACTTTAAGTTCTAGGGTACATGTGCACAATATGCAGGTTTGTTACATATGTATACAAGTGCCATGTTGGTGTGCCATAAACTCATCATTTACATTGGGTATATCTCCTAATGCTATCCTTCTCCACTCCTCCCATCCCACGACAGGCCCTGGTGTGTGATGTTCCCCACCCCATGTCCAGGTGTTCTCATTGTTCAGTTTCCACCTATGAGTGAGAGCATGCGGTGTTTGGTTTTCTGTCCTTGCAATAGTTTGCTCAGAATAGTGATTTCCAGCTTCATTCACATCCCTACAAAGGACATGAACCCATCCTTTTTTATGGCTGCATAGTATTCCATGGTGTACATGTGCCACATTTTCTTAATCCAGTCTATCATTGATGGACATTTGGGTTGGTTCCAAGTCTTTGCTATTGTGAATAGTGCCACAATAAACATATGTGTGCATGTGTCTTTATAGCAGCATGATTTACAATCCTTTGGATATATATCCAGTAATGGGATGGCTGAGTCAAATGGTGTTTCTTGTTCTAGATCCTTGAGGAATCACCACACTGTCTTCCACAATAGTGGAACTAGTTTACAGTCTCACCAACAGTGTAAAAGTGTTCCTATTTCTCCACATCTTCTCCAGCTTCTGTTGTTTCCTGACTTTAATGGTCGCCATTCTAACTGGTTTGAGATGGTATGTGGTTTTAATTTGCATTTCTCTGATGGCCAGTGATGATGAGCATTTTTTCATGTGTCTGTTGGCTACATAAATATCTTCTTTTGAGAAGTGTCTGTTCATATCCTTCACCCACTTTTTGATGGGTTTGTTTGATTTTTTCTTGTAAATTTGTTCAAGTTCTTTGTAGATTCTAGATAGTAGTCCTTTGTCAGATGAGTAGATTGCAAAAATTTTCTTCCATTCTGTAGGTTGCCTGTTCACACTGATGGTAGTTTCTTTTGCTGTGCAGAAGCTCTTTAGTTTAATTAGATCCCATTTGTCTATTTTGACTTTTGTTGCCATTGCTTTTGGTGTTTTAGTCATGAAGTCCTTGCTCATGCCTATGTCCTGAATGGTATTGACTAGGGTTTTTTTTCTAGGGATTTTATGGTTTTAGGTCTAATATTTAAGTCTTTAATCTATCTTGAACTAATTTTTGTGTAAGGTGTAAGTAAGAGATCCAGTTTCAGCTTTCAACATATGGTTAGCCAGTTTTTCCAGCACCATTTATTAAATAGGGAATCCTTTCCCCATTTCTTGTTTTTGTCATCTTTGTCAAAGATCAGATGGTTGTAAATGTGTGGTATTATTTCTCAGGGCTCTGTTCTGTTCCATTGGCCTATATCTCTGTTTTGGTAGCAGAACCATGCTGTTTTGGTTACTGTAGCCTTGTAGTATAGTTTGAAGTCAGGTAGCGTTAAGCCTCCAGCTTTGTTCTTTTGGCTTAGGATTGTGTTGGCAATGTGGGCTCTTTTTTGGTTCCATATGAACTTTAAAGTAGTTTTTTCCAATTCTGTGAAGAAAGTCTTCAGTAGCTTGATGGGAATGGCATTAAATCTATAAATTACCTTGGGTATTTTGGTCATTTTCACGATAATGATTCTTCCTATTCATGAGCATGGAATGTTCTTCGATTTGTTTGTGTCCTCTTTTATTTTGTTGAGCAGTGGTTTGTTGGCCTCCTTGAAGAGGTCCTGTACAT
This sequence comes from Theropithecus gelada, assembly GCF_003255815.1. Classification (NCBI taxonomy): domain Eukaryota; kingdom Metazoa; phylum Chordata; class Mammalia; order Primates; family Cercopithecidae; genus Theropithecus; species Theropithecus gelada. The sequence goes on from NC_037672.1 coordinate 43,548,382, forward strand.
CCCTTGTAAGTAGGATTCCTAGGTATTTTATTCTATTTGAAGCAATTGTGAATGGGGGTTCACTCATGATTTGGCTGTTTGTCTGTTATTGGTGTATAGGAATGCTTGTGATTTTTGCATATTGATTTTGTAGCCTGAGACTTTGCTGAAGTTGTTTATCAGCTTAAGGAGATTTGGGGCTGAGACAATGGGGTTTTCTAAATATACAATCATTTCATCTGCAAACAGGGACAATTTGACTTCCTCTTTTCCTAATTGAATACACTTTATTTCTTTCTCCTGTTTGCTTGCTCTGGCCAGAACTTCCAACACTATGTTGAATAGGAGTGATGAGAGAAGGCATCCGTGTTTTGTACAAGTTTTCAAAGGGAATGCTTCCAGCTTTTGCCCATTCAGTATGATATTGGCTGTGGGTTTGTCATAAATAGTTCTTACTATTTTGAGATATGTTCCATCAATACCTACTTTGTTGAGAGTTTTTAGCATGAAGGACTGTTGCATTTTGTCAAAGGCCTTTTCTGCACCTATTGAGACAATCATGTGGTTTTTGTCTTTGGTTGTGTTTATATGATGGATTATGTTTATTGATTTGCATATGTTGAAGCTTGCATCCCAGGGATGAAGCCCACTTGATTGTGGTGGATAAGCTTTTTGATGTGCTGCTGGATTCAGTTTGCCATTATTTTATTGAGGATTTTTGCATTGATGTTCATCAGGGATATTGGTCTAAAATTCTCTTTTTTGTTATTGTTGTGTCTCTGCCAGAGTTTGGTATCAGGATGATGCTGGCCTCATAAAAAGAGTTAGGGAGGATTCCCTCTTTTTCTATTGATTGGAATAGTTTCAGAAGGAATGATACCAGCTCCTCTTTGTACCTCTGGTAGAATTCGGCTGTGAATCCCTCTGGTCCTGGACCTGTTTTGGTTGGTAGGCTATTAATTATTGACTCACTTTCAGAGCCTGTTATTGGTCTATTCAGAGATTCAACTTCTTCCTCGTTTAGTCTTGGGAGTGTGTATGTGCCCAGGAATTTATCCATTTCTTCTACATTTTCTAATTTATTCGAATAGAGGTGTTTATAGCATTCTCTGATAGTAGTTGTATTTCTGTGGAATTGGTGGTGATATCCCCTTTATCATTTTTATTGCATCTATTTGATTCTTCTCTCTTTTCTTCTTTATTAGTCTTGCTAGTGGTCTATCAATTTTGTTGATCTTTTCAAAAAACCAGCTTCTGGATTCATTGATTTTTTGAAGGGTTTATCTCCTATAGTTCTGCTCTGATCTTAGTTTTTTCTTGCCTTCTGCTAACTTTTGCTCTTGCTTCCCTAGTTCTTTTAATTGTGATGTTAGGGTGTTAATATTAGAGCTTTCCTGCTTTCTCTTGTGGGCATTTAGTGTTATAAATTTCTCTATACACACTGCTTTAAATGTGTCCCAGAGATTGTGTCTTTGTCATCATTGGTTTCAAAGAACATATTTCTTTCTGCCTTCATTTCGTTATGTACTCAATAGTCATTCAAGAACAGGTTGGTCAGTTTCCAATCATGTAGTTGAGTGGTTTTCAGTTAGTTTCCTAATCCTGAGTTCTAGTTTGATTGCCCTGTGTTCTGAGAGACTGTTTGTTATAATTGCTGTTCTTTTACATTTGCTGAGGAGTGCTTTACCTCCAACTACGTGGTCAATTTTGGAATGAGTGCAATGTCGTTCTGAGAAGAATGTATACTCTGTTGATTTGAGGTGGACAATTCTGTTGATGTCTATTAGGTCCACTTGGTGCAGAGCTGAGTTCAAGTCCTGGATATCCTTGTTAACTTTCTGTCTGGTTGATCTGTCTAATGTTGACAGTGAGATGTTAAAGTCTCCTATTGTTATTGTGTGGGAGTCTAAGTCTCTTTGTAGGTTTCCAAGGACTTGGTTTATGAATCTGCATGCTCCTGTATTAGGTGCATATATATTTAGGATAGTTAGCTCTTCTTATTAAAATGATCCCTTTACCATTATGTAATGGTCTTCTTTGTCTCTTTTGATCTTTGTTGGTTTAAAGTCTGTTTTATCAGAGATTGGATTGCAACCCCTGCTTTTTTGTGTTTTCCATTTGCTTCATAGATCTTTCTCCATCCGTTTATTTTGAGTCTATGTTTGTCTTTGCATGTGGAATGGGTCTCCTGAATACAGGACACTGATGAGTCTTGACTCTTTATCCAATTTGCCAGTCTGCGTCTTTTAATTGGAGCATTTAACCTATTTACATATAAGGTTAATATTGTTATGTGTGAATTTGATCCTGTCATTATGATGTTAGTTGACAGTTTCTTCCTAGCATCGATGGTCTTTACAATTTGGAGTGTTTTTTCAGTGGCTGGTACCAGTTGTTCCTTTCCATATTTAGTGCTTCCTTCAGGAGCTCTTGTAAGGCAGGCCTGGTGGTGACAAAATCTCTCAGTATTTTCTTGTCTGTAAAGGATTTCATTTCTCCTTCACTTATGAAGCTTTGTTTGGCTGGATATGAAATTTTGGGTTGAAAATTCTTTGCTCTAAGAATGCTGAATATTGGCCCCCACTCACTTCTGGCTTGTAGAGTTTCTGCTGAGACATCTGCTGTTAGTCTGATGTGCTTCCCTTTGTGGGTAACCCGACCTTTCTCTCTGGCTGGCCTTAACATTTTTTCCTTCATTTCAACTTGGCGAATCTGACAGTTATGTGTCTTGGAGTTGCTCTTCTCAAGGAGTATCTTTGTGGCGTTCTCTGTATTTCCTGAATTTGAATGTTGGCCTGCCTTGCTGGGTTGGAGAAGTTCTCCTGCATAATATCCTGAAGAGTGTTTTCCAACTTGGTTCCATTCAACCCGTCACTTTCAGGTACACCAATCAGACATAGATTTGGTCTTTTCACACAGACCCATATTTCTTGGAGGCTTCGTTTATTTCTTTTTACTCTTTTTTTCTCTAAATTTCTCTTCTCACTTCATTTCATTCATTTGATCTTCAATCATTGATACCCTTTCTTTCACTTGATCAAATTGTCTACTGAAGCTTGTGCATGCGTCACGTATTCTCGTGCCATGATTTTCAGCTCCATCAGTTTATTTAAGGTTTTCTCTATGCTGTTTATTCTAGTTAGCCATTCATCTTATCTTTTTTCAAGGTTTTCAGTTTCTTTGCGATGGGTTCGATCATCCTGCTTTAGCTCAGAGAAGTTTGTTATTTCCAATTGTCTGAAGACTTCTTCTTTCAACTCGTCAGAGTCACTCTCCATCCAGCTTTGTTCCATTGCTGGCGAGGAGCTGCATTCCTTTGGAGGAGAAGAGGCACTCTGATTTTTAGAATTTTCAGCTTTTCTGCTCTGGTTTCTCCCCATCTTTGTAGGTTTATCTACCTTTGGTCTTTGATGATGGTGATGTACATATGGGGTTTTGGTGTGGATGTCCTTTCTGTTTGTTAGTTTTCCTTCTAACAGTCAGCACCCTCAGCTGCAGATCTGTTGGAGTTTGCTGGAGGTCCACTCCAGACCCTGTTTGCCTGGGTATCACCAGTGGAGGCTGCAGAACAGCAAATATTGCAGAGCAGCAGTTTCTTCCTGATCCTTCCTCTGGAAGCTTCGTCTCAGAGGGGAACCCAGCTGTATGAGGTATCAGTCAGCCCCTACTGGGATGTGTCTCCCAGTTAGGCTACTCGGGGTTCAGGGACCCACTTGAGGAGGCAGTCTGTCCGTTCTCAGATCTCAAACTCCATGCTGGGAGAACCACTACTGTCTTCAAAGCTGTCAGACAGTAATGTTTAAGTCTGCAGAAGTTTCTGCTGTGTTTTGTTCAGCTATGCCCTTCCCCCAGAGATGGAGTCTACAGAGCCAGACAGGCCTCCTTGAGCTGCAGTGAGCTCCACCCAGTTCAAGATTCCTGGCCACTTTGTTTACCTACTCAACCCTCAGCAATGGCAGACACCACTCCCCCAGCCTCGCTGCTGCCTTGCAATTTGATTTCAGACTGCTTTGCTAGCAGTGAGCGAGGCTCCATGGGCTTGGGACCCTCCGAGGCAGGCATGCAATATAATCTCCTGGTGTGCCATTTGCTAAGACCATTGGAAAAGCACAGTATTAGGGTGAGAGTGTCCTGATTTTCCAGGTACCATCTGTCACAGCTTCCCTTGGCCAGGAAAGGGAATTACCTGACCCCTTGTGCTTTTTGGGTGAGGTGATGCCCCACCCTGCTTTGGCTCACATCAGTGGACTGCACTCACTGTCCGACAAGCCCCGCCAAGATGAACCTGATACCTCAGTTCTTGGAAATGCAGAAATCACCCGTCTTCTGTGTCGCTCACGCTGAGAGCTGTATACTGGAGCTGTTCCTATTTGGCCATCTTGGAGGGTTTCCACCAAAACATTTTTTTTGAAAAATGTAAAAGAAACTATTTTCAGACAAATGAAAATTGAGATAATTTTATGCTATAGGAACTGCCTTACAAGAAATATTGAAAGAAATCCTCTAAGCTGAAATGAAGAATACTAGGAAGTAACTCATATTTACATGAAGAAAGAAAGAATACTGGTAAAGGCAAGTACATAGGTAAATATAAAAGGCAATGTGAACTTTTTTTTTGTACTTTTTTGTCCTATATTATTTAATGTCTTTTTTTGGTCTTTCATTACTTAAAAGAATATTGTATAAGGCAATCATTATAACTCTAAGTTGATGGGAACACAACATATAAGCATACAATTTGTGAAAATAACAACATTAAAGGAGGCAGGAAAATAAAATTATAGAGAAGGAGAATTTTTATGTTACTTAAGTTACTGTTAATAAGAACTAGATTTTTATAAATAAAGAGATTAATGGTTATTCCCAGGGCAATTACTACAAAGAGAATTCCAAAACTAGAGTAAAGGAAATGGCAAAGCAATTAAAAATGGTGTAGTGGTATAGCGGAAAGTATTTAATGTGAAAAAGGGCAGTAATGGAAGAATTGAGAAACAAAAATCATGCAGGACAAATGGTAAAATTGCAGACACAAGTCCTAACTAATCAGTTATTACATTAAATATAAATCAATTAAACTATCTAATTATTAATAAAATGCAGTGATTGGCTGAATAAAAAACACAACATTCTCCAACTATATGCTACATATAAAAGAAATACTTAAGATTAAAAGACACAGGCCAGGCGCAGTGGCTCACACCTGTAATCCCAGCACTCTGGGAGGCCAAGGCGAGCGGATCACAAGGTCAGGAGATAGAGACCATCCTGACTAACATGGTGAAACCCCATCTCTACTAAAAAATATACAAAAAGTTAGCTGGGCGTGGTGGTGGGTACCTGTAATCCCAGCTACTTATGAGGCTGAGGCAGGAGAATGGCATGAACCCAGGAGGCGGAGCTTGCAGTGAGCCCAGATCACACCTCTGCACTCCAGCCTGGGTGACAGAGAGAGACTCTGTCACAAAAAAAAAAAAAAAAAGAAAAGATTAAAAGACACAAAAATATTTAAAATAAAATAATGGAAAAAGATAGTCTATACAAATGATAACCAAAAGAGAGCTGGAGTGACTAGACTAATAGCAGACAAAATAGACTTTAAGAAAAAAGTTGTTAGTAGAAATAAAAAGGATATTTTATACAGATAAAACAGTCAATACACTAAGAATTTATACCAATTATAAATGTATATGCATCAAACAGCATAGCCTCAAAAGACATGAAGACATGAGAGAGAGAAATTTAAAAATAATAGTTGGAGAATTCAATACTCCACTTTCAGTAATGGCTGGAACAACTACAAAGATCAGCAGAGAAATAGATTTGAACAATACTATAAACCAACTAGACCTAATAGACACATATAGAATATTCCAACCAACAACAGTAGAATTCACATTCTTTTCAGGTGTACAATGAACATGTCCAGAAGAGCATTATTGGAACAGAACAGCATTATTTCATATTGGAAATAATTATTGAAATAGAACAGCATTATTTCATATTTCAAATATGAAAAAAAAACTAGAACATCTATCAACCAAAGAAGGAATGAACAAAATGTATATACATATAATGGGATATTATTCAGTTATAAAAAATAAAGTACTGATACATACTACAACATGAGTAAACCTTGAAAACATTATGCTTAGTGAAAGAAGCCAGATGTTTTGTACAATTTTATTTATATGAAATATACAGAATAGGGCCGGACACAGTGGCTCATGCATGTAATCCAGCATTTTGGGAGACTGAGGCGGGTTTGTAACCTGAATTCAGGAGTTCAAGACCAGCCTGACCAACATGGAGAAATTCCATCTCTACTAAAAATACAGAATTAGCCAGGGGTGGTGGTGCACGTCTGTAGTCCCAGCTACTCAGGAGGCTGAGGCAGGAGAATCATTTGAACCCAGGAAGCAGAGGTTGCAGTGAGCTGATATCGCGCCATTGCACTCCAGTCTGGGCTACAAAAGTGAAACTCTGTCTCAATAAATAAATAAATATACAGAATAGACAAATCTACAGACATAGAAATAGTTCTTTTTCAGGTGATGAACATGTTCTCAGATTAGATAGTGGTGCTAGTTGTACAACATATGAATATACTAAAACCTACTGAATTGTATATTCTAAAGGAGTTAATTTTATGGTATGTGAATTATGTATCTTTTTTAAAAGGAAAGAAGCAATATTCTAGAACTAGTTTTTCATCTAAAACTTGATGCAATAGCACTACAAAGTATACTGGCTAGTGCTTAAAGGCTTTTCAGATCACAATTTACATTGGCTAGCCTTAGATGGCGTTACTACTCCATTAAGAGTTCCAGGATGTCCAACACCTAACACAAATCAACATTGTTTAAAGTATTTGTTAATGGGAACATAAAGTCATAGCATAACAGACAGTAATCAAGATATTAGAATTACAATCCATACAAAAATGACAACTCTAAATTTTAATGTTTATGTCATATTAAATTTATACCACATTGAATTTATAAAGCTACATTATTTAGCATAAACTCTTCTCTTTTAGTTGACCTTTCATTACAGAATAAAACAAAAAGGCACTATAATGTATGTAAAGGTCTAAGAAAACCAGAGTATTTAAGTGAAACTCTATAATCTTAAGTAAGTTATTTAACCTCTCTTAGCATCAGATTCTATGTAGATGACTCTATTCTCTAGTTTTATATTATGAACACATAAAGTAACATATATAAAAGTATTTTGTAAAATGGGAGGTCAATTTTTAAAAAAATTATTATTATATCATACATGCAGGTTATTAATAAATTAGCATTCATGTTACCCTCAGTGATGGGTCAAGTATACTACAGGTGTCTCTCCCTTTGAGATTTATAAATTAAATACAAAATGTAATTCCAGGCCTTCAGGTGTTTTTAATCTGACAAAGAAGTGCCATTCTGGTTTTGCTTGTGGGTGAAAATATTCTATCATTTGTTTGCTTTCTAGATTGTTTTAATAATTTTTCTTCATTTTGTTCTATTTTTCTGCTTATTTGCATACCTGAAAATTTTTGATGAGATGGGAGACATTGCAATTTTTACTTATTGGGGTGTAAGATACATTTGTATCACTAGAAATGTTTTTGAGTTTGTTCTGGACCATAGTTAAATAACTTGGAAACAGTTTGATCCCTGTGTATCTTGCTTGTAAACTATTTGCACTGGACTGGAACAAAGTGTAGCAAAAGCCTGTTTCACATGTTCTCTGATGGCCTGTGAATTATGCCATCTCTCACTCTAGCTGATAGAAACAGGGACTATTAGTGCATGTTCTAGAGATTTTTGCTCTAATCTTTTGGATGGTTCTCTTCCCCAGTCTTGGATCATTTTCTCACATGCTTGTGTTTATCAGGATACATCTAAATGCTGATGGTGGACTGTCTCCGGATCTCTAGAGTTCTTTCTCTGCTAGTTTTTTGCTCTCTTTTCCTTTTCCTACAAACGCCTGCTCACTCTGGCTCACTCAGAATCCCAACTCTGTCTGGTCAACTCAGAGAGATGGCTAGGATTTGCTTAGGTTCTCCCTCCCCACATTGCAGCCTGCAAACTTTCTGCATGTGGCAAGACTGGGCAGTTGCAAAGTTGATCGTGTTTGTTTCCCGTTGCTCTGAGATCTCTCTTTCATTGTCTGATTTCCAGTGTCTTGAGACAGGTTCAGATGGGTGACTAAATGCTTTCCCTATTACTTCCTCTTGGCTAGAAACAACAGTACTTCCATATTAATGTTTTCATTTTATTGGTTTTAAGGCCTGTTTGTATCGAATTTGTCATTTTAATTATATGGTTATGTAATGCCTATGAGCATAAGGAATGTATCAATGCTTTAATGTTTTTGACAAACCTAATACAATGACTAAAGTTACCCACAGGATAGGAATTGGGGGAGGAAGGTATTGTTGTTCTTTAAAAGGTGTCAATATATTACTCAAATTGTGCAACACTGTTCTAGTTTGAAGCGGAATATGATCTCAGTGTGTTTTAACCTTGAAGGACCTTTTGTTTTTAAAATGACTCCTTTTCTTTTTCGCCTTTGCTATTTACCTTGGAATACCTTCCTACAATATTTTACTTTTGTGGCTCTCATGATACAGACTTGGACTTTTCTCTCTCTGGTATATACCATCTATAAATCCTAGGATTTTTTACTCATAGAGGCTGGGCATTAAGAGTACACACCAGATTTAATAGATAGTGAAAATTCTGGGATGATTGATGATATTCAGAACCAGAAGAAATTGGATGTGTAGAAAAACCATCAATATCAGGAAAGCAGGGAAACCCCAATGAAGACCTCACACTTAGTTTTTTAATTACTGCTCCCCAGCCTTGGTAGTTTTCATGGCACCTGTAGGTGGTGAAAATGAAGAAAGATAGATAAAATATTTAATCATCAAAGCTTATAAAACTTGTGTGAAAGTTTGCTTCACTGATTCAAGCTTAAGACAGAATATTATCTACTTCAATCAGGTAGGAATACCCATGAGGGCAGTAACTACATATATCTTGTTTATGGTTGATTCCAACACTAAGAACAATGCCCAGAACAATTGCTCAGTAAAGACTGTACTTATTTATCTCCTTATTTCTAGTATATTCAGCATATGAGGGTAAGAGGCAGAGGATCAAGATATTGGTATCTGCAAAGCACAGCTGTAATAACTGGTAGATGTAGTAACTGAATTCTAATTCACTGCAGTTGCTTACATTATTATTGGAAGACATAGACTAGAACTTCCATGAGCAAATAAATCATCTGTCTTTTATTTCTTATTACATTCTTAGAGCCTAGCACATGTATAACGCATACATAATACACACTCAAGAGTAATGAAAAAGAAGGTATTATGTAAAATATGAGATGACAATGAACTGTCATTCATTCTGTGGGGTGGCTGAGAAAGTTCTCCTTTAGTGTGAGGTATCAGAGAGATTCAAGTAAGACAGTCTAGAACGGAAATCAGACCTAGGATGTTTGGAGCCAAATAGAGCTGTGGTATAACAGTGGAGAGAAACATTTTATCATTTATGTAGGGAGTGTTTATCTAATCCAACACTTGTTTTTATTTAACGTTATCCAGTGTACTCTTCATCATCCTATACATTCCTTGAAATACATTTAATTTAAATTCTGACCTTTAAAGTGCTGGTTATTCCCTATGGTGATTGAAAAAGTGACCTTGAATAAGCCACTTAAATTTTTGATGCCTTGTGTAGGCCTCTCCTATTTTGCTTACTAGGATGGTATGAGTATTAATATTTGAGATGCTCTAGCTAGCATTTGGTCTGGCCAAAAAGCCAAGATGGCTTTGATAGTTGATTAAATTCCAATGAAAGTCACAGTAAGGAGAAGGAAAAAAGAATGCAAATAATGCAGCAGTAGAATTTCAGGAGAGAAAATGGTAAGTCAAAAATTATGTTAAATTATAAAAGATATTTTAAAAAGCATAGGAGGAGCTCCTCCATCTCTATTACCATTTACTAATTCATTAATTCATTGATTCAACAAATACTTGAATTTCTGCTCTGAGCCAGGTACTTTTCAAGGTAACTTGTCACATCAGTGACCAAATGATTCCAGCTGCCATTATTCCTCCTTACGTTTTATCAGGAATTGAGGCAGGTAGAAGTGAACACAGAAAATGAACAGTAGGCAAAATACATGAATTATGTATTTATGTATTTTATACAGTGATTTTATACAGATGTATTTTATACAGATGTATTTTATAGAATTATACAATTCTATACAGTGATACATGCTTTGAGAAAAATAAAAATAGTAGAGCCCAGTAAAAGAGTTTAAAAGATGGTAAATGAGGGAGCTGCTGAGTGAAGTTTTAATAGGTGAGATTTGATCAAACACTTAAAGAAACTGAGGAAGGGAGCCACGCAGATGTCTGTGGGAAGGCCTGCTAGGCTGAAACAACAGCTCAAACCAAATTCCAAGGCTAGAATGCCCCCATTGCATTTTTACGTCCCAGTGAGACTTACACAGAATGATTAACAGGGAAAACAATTGAAGACAGAGTTAGAGAGAAAACAGGGGGACATATTAGGGGCAGCCTCTTAGGTCATTGACTGTGGCCTTTACCCTACATAGAATGAGCAACACTGTATGTAGTTGAGCAGAGCAGTGAGCTGATCTGATATTGGCTTTTGAAAATTTACTTAGACTGTAGTGTTGAGAATAGACCATGTAGCAGGTGGGGCAAAAGTATAAGCAAGTACATCTTTTTAAATAAAAAAATGCGTGTGAAATACATGATGCCTGGAATATAGGAAGTATTCATAATAAATGTCACTGATCTCTGAAGACGCTAGTGCCACCTGATTGGAACATCAGAAATAGTGATTTGAAATATTTCTCTGGAACACAGGAAGGGAAAGCATGAATAAATGTATCAGTGAAGGCCAGAGACCTCTCTCTGGACATACACTTTTGGGAGGTAACAGGTGACCAGCAACTTCTGTTTACTTTAATCTGTGACATCTCTGTAGAGAAAACTAAAGCATTAAATAGCATTTATTTCTTGAAAAACAAACAAACAAACAAACAAAAAAACAACAAAAAAAGAAAGCTTTTGCAGTAATTCATGTGAGATGCAATGGTTTGGGCAAGACTGGTAGCAATGCAGATGGTAAAAAAATCATTAGATTGCAGGTATATTTTAAAGGTTATTAAAGGTTATTAGTCTTTAAGGCAGAATTGGCAAATATTAATAGATTAGGTAGAGGCTGTAAAGAGTGTCAGAGTTGATTCCAAGGTTATTGATCTGAGCATCTATAGGGATGGAGTTGCCATTAACCAAGAGGAGAAACGCTGCAGATAGAAAAGAGATTATTGTTACTACCTAAATTATCTGTCCATCTCTAGTTTTGCCTCCCTTCAGTTCTCAACATTTTAAACTGAAAACCTGACTGAGTCCTTAGCTAATTAAAAAAATGCATTAGATCACCATCTCTTTTAGGATAAAGTCCAAACTTCTTGACCTGATTTCATTTTTTATATTTTGTCTCTCCCTATTCTCTTTCCTCCCATGCTTCCTACTCTCATTACCACACCGACTATGAGTCAAGTAATACCTAACATATTAGATATACTGTCTTTCCATTTCTAAAATATGTAGCCTTATTTTCTCATTCATCTCAGTTGTTGCTCAGTCACCTTAGCTGTTACTTCTTCAAGGAAGCTATTTTATTGAACACTATAATACGTTCCCCAAATATACCCACACGTTAAGATGCTTTTGTTATTAGGACATTTTCCATATTATATCATAATTGCACATTTAATTTCACTCACCATTCACTGTAAGCTTTAGTAGGAATCAAATCTGGCTCATTTTTTAAATGTACAAGTTAGCTGTGTTACAAATCATCACAAACATAGAGTCTTAATACAACAATAATTACTTGTTTTGCTCACAAATCTACAATATAGGTAGTCTCAATGTGTAAAGTTTACTTATGCTTCATGTTTTATGAGTTGGGATGGCTTGACTTGAGCTAGACTCAAGGATCCAGCTTAAAATGACTCATGCATGTGGCTGGCAAATGGGGGATAGCTGTCACTTCCACTCCATGTGAGCCTCTCCATGGGGTTACTTGATTCCAATAACAAGCTTTCTGAGGGATTTAGGCAAAAGCCCTGCCACCTTCTATAATCTAACCACACAAGTTATATAGCCTCACTTTCACCACAGTCACACACTTCAGAATCAAAGAGAGAAAACATGGGCCCCACCTCTCTCTGAGAAGAATGTGAAAGTTACATTTTAACAAGAGCATGTAGTGGGAGCTAGTTTTGGAATATACAATTTGACATTCTCACCATTGTGTCTCTGTGACATGCCAAATTGTCTGGCATATCATAGAGGCTCAATAAATATCTCTGGAATAATTAAAATGTCTTTCTCAATAGCTTACATTTATCTCCATAATGAGAAGCCTCCCTTTATTACGTATGAGTAACTGGGTGTCATAGAGTTACCAACAGAACCCAAAATTCTGTGTTTTGGCTTTTTTTATTTCTGAGGAACATGTGAGGCATACGGAGCAGATTCACATAACTAACCCTATATTCTACCCGGAAAGTACCTGTATTTCTTTCACTGGAGCCATTTAATCCAGAAAATGTTTATTTTCAGAGGACAGGATTTTCTAATATTTCTTAATCATTCCTTATTAGGACATTACTATATTTATTTGAAAAGTATTACATAAAATAGAAATGATTATAGTGCTAAGCAGTATAGTTTTTTTATTTAGAAACAAGTTGACTAGGTTTTTTTTTTCTTTGCATTTAGCTTTCCTATAAAAACTTTTGACTAGACATTAATGTTTGGCTATTATAGTAATAAAAATAATATTCACATTGATTTGTAAAGAGCCTTCTGTAAAGTCCAAAGTTTTAACCTACCATACATACCACATATATATAGAGAGAGGGAGAAAGTTATACACACACACACACACACACACACACACACACACATACACATACAAAGTTAAGAGCCTTCTTTGCCGCTCCTAGGATGGTAACTATTATAATTACACAGCAGTCCTATTACTATATTCTCCAGAAAGTACAGTTTTAAATTTGAGCTCAATTTTTTCCTAAATCTATATCTACACACGTAAATATATTATCAACATACCATAACAGGATGAAAAGCCAATACCAATTTCCTAACAATTTGGAAGATGGATAATGCCATTTGCTGAATGCAGTGGAACTCTATGTGATTTACAAATACACAAACCTCTGAGTCTAAGAGATGTTGTAACTCTCTCAGTGTTTACCTGGTGTAATAATTTGTGCTCTTTTTACCATAAAAGGTTATTTTTTTTCCCAAGCCATACATACTGGCTTAAACAACTCCACTCAGTGGTTGCTAATTTTGACAGACTGGAGAATAGCTTACACGTTTTAAATTGGTTTGTGACTTTGGATACAAGACTTCAATATTTACCAGGAAGACTTTTTCAATTTCCCTTGGCAAAGACAATTTTTTCTTTATAAACAGTCCCATAATGACCCAGGGCATATTTTTACCATAACATTATCACTTTTTATAATGAATATGTCTTTTTGTATGCAACCATCCATTAAATAAATATTTTTTAAACAAATATGTTTTCCAATTCAATCCAAGAGCTCAAACAAAAGAAACTTCATCTTCTTCATAGTTCTATTCATAGCACTTAGCACAATGCCAGGCATACAGTGTTTCAATACATTCACGTAACAGGTTTATCTTCTTACAGTGCCAGAATTCCTACCTTGATCTTGTCTATTTATTAGCTCAGATTCCTCTGGTATTAAAGTTTGTATTTGTCTCTTCATTGTTTATAAGAGAAAGCAGCCTATGTGCTAACTTTAGGCTCTCCGATTACATTTTTGTCCATGTAGCCAAATTTCCTAGTAGGATTTCTGCCTATGTTCTATCATCCTTTGTACGCCTTTCCTAACCACTTTTCAACTATCAGCCTAAGTAGGTACCTTCCCCTTCTGCCTGTTCTTTGGAACTTCCCTGATGGTTGCTCATCTTGCCAATGCACCTGGTTTCTCTGTTCCTATCATCTTTGATAAAACTCACCTTGACTGTCTTCCAGCTGCTTTTTTGATACCTCCTAGACTATAACACATCCTTTATGGCAGAAAAGCAAAACAAAATTCATATGATTTTCGATTTTAGCATGAAGAACAATAATTTCACAAAGGTACCCATGAGTACCTTGAATTGTTCAAGCTTAAAAAAAGCTTTCATAGCAGTCCTTTTAAGAATCTTAAAAAACAACTTTAAAAAGTTGGAAGTACAAAGTGAAAATAATGTACATTTGCTGTTCATATTTTTAAAAAGTCTTTCTGAAGTGATAACTGTTTGCTACTCAGTCTCAGAGAGAGGTTGGAACCAAACCTTGGTTCAGATAAAGCCACTCATTTTTGATAGCTTCACTCCTGGCTCATTGAGATACTGATACACAGACCCAGTATCTCTACAGCAAATGTAAACAACCATTTCTAGCAAGAAACAAAACAAAACAAAACAAACAAACAAAACACTGTTTACAAAAGACACAGACATGCAGAGACCTATTAGTTGAAATAATGCTAAAAGATACCTTTTTGTTTTGCCCTTGAGCCAAATACCCCAAAGCATTTTCAGGTATTTAAGACCGATGCAAAATTACAGAGATCAGTTGAGGCTAACAATGGTGAACCAAATGAAGACTGGCCAGCCTTCTGCACTGCAAGCACCTACTCCAAAGCCTGAATGGGCCTCACCACAGAGGACTGAGGAGACAAAAGGAGCATGCAGAATGCTGAAGAGAGAAAACAATGTGGCACTCTGGAGTCATTCTAGTTATCAAAATGTGGCTATCAGAAAAAGTCAGATTCCTATAGTCTCCGGTGTTCTCAGAAGTCTCTGTCCCACAGACAATATTCACTGTTTTTCCAATCCAAAATTCCAACTCAGCATGATGTTGATGTCTCCATCTGTCTGAATTCTTTCTCTTCCTTGGCCACTTCTCTCCAGCCTCAGTGGCCTCCTGTTGGTTCGTTGGATAGGCCAACCATGTTCCTTCCTCTTGCTTCTGTGCTAGACTCTTTCAAGATTTTCATTGATATTGGAATTTGTAGGTAGAGATGAGATGATGGTTAATTTTAGTTGTCAGCTTGGATGGACTAAGGAATACCTAAAGAACTGGTAAAGTATTACTTCTGGGTGTGTCTGTGAGTGTTTCCAGAGGACACTGGTGTGTGAGTTAGCAGGCTGAATGGGGAGGAGCTGCCCTCAGTGTGGGCAGGCACCATCCAATCCACTGAGGGTCCAGATAGAACAAAAAAGAGAACAAATAGGAGACAAAACAAAAATTTTCTCTCTCTCTCCTGGCACTGAGGCATTCTTTTGCTCCTGGTCTTTCATATTTGAACTCCAAGCTCTCTGACCTTTGAACTCTAGGACTTCACACCAGCAGTCCCCCAGGTTCTCAGGTGTTTGGCCTCAAACTGAGAAATACACCATTGACTTCTCTTGTTCTGAGGCTTTCAGACTTGGACTGAACCATGCAACCAGCTTCCCAGGGTCTCCTCTAGCACGCAGGTGGCCTATGCTGGGGCTTCTCAGTCTCCATAACTGTGTTAAGCCAATTCCTCTAATAAATTCCCTCTCATGTATCTATCGCTCTATCTGTCTATTTACTTATCTCCTGTTGGTTCTGTCTCTCTGGAGAACCCTGACTAAACAGAAAACTATACATATACATGCCTCCATGACAAAGGCACAAAAATCTTTGAGAAGCCATTAGACTCTCCCCAAAATACAAGGTAAGGAACTCAGTCTAATTTTATTTGCACTCCAAAAGATAAGGTGACTTCAGTTGATATCTATATTGTAATTAATGATGCTGGCTATACTATATTATTTATTATTAGCTTTTTGTTCTGTGGTTTGGTCAGGCTGGAAGTAGGAAGCAATCAACTCATTATTCAAAAGCTCGACTATCCACCACTCTGCTTCTTTATGGCTGGACTTGTGGTGGTTATTTGTCTTATCATACTTTAAAAAAAAAAAAGTATCAAATATGAATGATGACTGCCTGCTAATTTCAGTGAGGCAGGACCCCTTCTTAAAAGACATTAGTCATTCCTGTGAAAAACTGTGCTGATTCTGCCTCTCCAGCTGTGATGTGACCTTCTTATAGATGCAGAACTCTGCGAAGGGCTGAACCCCTGCTAGAGGTACATGGGCACTTTCTCTTGCTTTGCTGACATGTGTAGTATTCCAGACGCAAGATCTTCAGACATGAAAAGTCATGATCAAGCGACCCGGTTAGATAAGTTAAGCCTATACTCCAAAAGCTTGATTTCGAATTTCTTTTTTTTTTTTTTTTTTTTTTGTGAGACGGAGTCTCGCTGTGTCTCCCAGGCTGGAGTGCAGTGGCGTGATCTCGGCTCACTGCAAGCTCTGCCTCCCGGGTTCACGCCATTCTCCCGCCTCAGCCTCCCAAGTAGCTGAGACTACAGGCGCCCGCCACCACGACCGGCTAGTTTTTTGTATTTTTAGTAGAGACGGGGTTTCACCATGTTAGCCAGGATAGTCTCGATCTCCTGACCTCGTGATCCACCCTTGTAAGTAATTACCTAACTCTCTAAGGCATTATAAAATCAAACTACTTAAGCTTCATGTATTTCTCTCCAGAAGGAGGAATTGTTTTTTATAGTATTTTCCTAATGAGTTAATGTTCTCTGGTTTCTTAGATATTTTGCACATTAATTAAGATCTGAACATGATGACTAAGATGACTTTGAGATGTTACACTTCTCTCTTGATCTCCTGTCAACCCTCAAAGCTTTCGTTGCAGAAAAGGGTCCCAATCCAGACCCCAAGAGTGGGTTATTGGATCTTGCTCAAGAAAGAATTCAGAGCAAGTCCACAGTGCAAAGCAAAAGTAAAGTTATTAAGAAAGTAAAGTGGTGAAAGTACAGCTACTCTATAGAGTAGGACGTTCTAGAAATTAAGAGGAGGAACATATCCACCCTAGGTACAATGCGTATACACACACACACACACACACACACATACACACACACACATATATCTACGTATATGTATATATACAAACACACACACATATATATACAAACACACACATATATATGATAAAAAGAGATCTTGGGGAGATGTGCTCTGCTACAAGGGTTTGTGATAAAGGATTAATTTTCTCAGTTACTGTATTTTGCAAGAATTGATATTATTATCTTTAAAGCAAGATTAGGAATGCCTTTGTTCTCCAGATATCAGGATACCTGGACACTCCCAAGTCTGGGTCTGTTTAGTAAACATTATTAATTTGTTTCCTTAACTTAAAGCACCTAGAGGTGAGAAATGCCAAACTTTCTGGGTATGCAGTCCAGCAAGTCCCAAGTCCCTCATTTTCAAGCCCTCACTCAAAATGCAGTCACTCTGGTTCAAATGCCTCTGACACTTTTATAGGCACAATATTCAAAGAACTGTGTTAAAGAAATTAAAATACATCAATTAAATACTTTACAATTCCAAAATGATTGGAAGTTATTATTCAAAATGATTGGAAAATTAATAACAGTAAAAAGTGGGGACTTGAGCTGTCACAGGAAATAGCATTTATGAAAAAAAGATAGAGTCCAGTCCTTTTGACTTATTCAAAGATAGGTTAATTTTAAGACTTGACTTAATACTACTTTGAGCCCAAGTAGAAGACACTGATTCTTTAAGTCTTAAGTATCTCAATATTTATCAAAGCAGAAGCAAGTCAAATCTCCAAAGCTTGATATTAAATCAGCATCAACTATTTGTTTTTCAAACTATAGCTGTCTATGGAACACATTTTTAAGCTCAGAATTTAGTCAGTTAAAGTAAGTGATCATTACTGCTTCTTCACAGCCAGAATTCTTATTTAGAGGTGTTTCATGTGTCCATTTAGTTCAAAAGGATATAGAACATTTGTGTAAGTTTAACACTTAAAGATGCAGTGAGAAATGCAATGCTCTCATTGGCTATTTTCCTAAGTTAACTAGTGTTGTGTTGACCAAGAACTCACTTGATTATTTAGTCAGTCGACTAATCTTCATGTTGCAAACATTATTTCTTCATTTATTTCCCAAGTATCTGGCAAACATCTTGGCAAATTACAGATCAGTACTTTGTTTCTACAAACAAAGACTAGGGTTAGTCACAGCTTAATCAGGAAGATCACACCTATGTGAATTGGAAAAGCTGGCCTGAGGCATTCTAGATGGGATGCCAGGCAGGAGTGATGAGAGCGCAGGAGGATACACCTACATGATGGTGTCAGGATAAGGAAAAAAGGTGAACAGATATTCAAGATTCCTGCCACTCAAGGATATAGTACGATAATCAAACAATTACCCCCTCAGTTGTCCACATTTCTTTCTCTCTCCCATCCTCCACCTTTCTCTTTACCTCCTTGGCCCTATCCTGGGATCTTTCAATACTCTACAATAATGGCCCAAATGAATAAGAAAATAATTTCCAGTTAAAAGAATCATCAACTGATTCAAAATATGTTTTTGACATTTCCTCTTTTTAGTAATATAAGTAGAAATTTGTTAAAGGAAAACTGTTTCATTTCTGGATTAATCACTGTGTTACTTTTCTATGCACTGCTGCTGCCTTTTTCACATGGGTTCTGGAAAAAGACTGAACAGGAAAAGGGAAAGGATATGAAAAAGAAACAAATCTGGTCAGAGGCATGGGAGAATAAAAATTAAAACTAGAAACAAACATTGAGACCTTCAGAGTGTTTACATGAAAACTTTAGAACTGTCACATAGAACACAAACACAAAGGATTTGCTAAGTTATTGAGCATATTCAATTTTTTAAAAAACTATTTTTTATATATTCTACTATTTAATGAAGGAGTCTCTAGACAATTGTCCTCTCTTCTCACCCCGTAAGAGTGTCTAACTGCGGGACAAGCTACCTTTGCTATCTGGGCCCCAATAGTGTTGGTCAACAATGTTAAAGAACATAGCTTCATTTTATGAGTCTTTTTAGACAAAGGGAATTGGCAGGGTGAATTCAAAAACAGGGAAAAATAAACAGAACACAAAACAAAACAGATATACCCACTAAAATCCCTTGAGTATTAATCCTGGAGTTATTTATGTCAGGGCAAATTGCTCCTATAAAGCAAAGACAGCCTCTGAAAGAAACATGAATCTATTTGGTGGTTTCTTCTGAAGGCCTTCTCTGAGCTATCTGTATCTGCTCTGGGAGTGAAGACCCGTTTACCAGGAATTGATGTCTCTTTAATTCTAGTTGTTAAGACAGCTTCCTGCTTAGGGACTTGCCTGGGTTCTGATCTATCACTTTGAGGTTTTCATGAATTTATTTATTTTTTATTTTTTGTTTTTCAATTCTGTATGATTTTAGCAGGTAATTCCCATGTCTTTTCTAGAGTATGCCGACTTTTAAGACAGCCCTGGTTTCTTTTTTATGGCTAGGTAGAATATACTTCCCAAATGTGTGCTTAATTTCAAAGTTTACTGAAAAGTTTGAGGGTTTGGCTGCTCCACTAAATAAAACCTTACAATACTCAGAAGGGATTAGAAAGCACAGGGAGCCCTGTTTACACCTCCCTTTCCACTTTGGGGACTACATTGATTCCCTGCTCTGAGAAGAAATACATTTTTTCTCATTATGACCCTTATTTCAAGAGTGTTTCTTTTTATTCCCAGAGGCAAAATTTGTGAAATTCTAAGCGAGAAAATGATTATTGTGTATTTATTCCTAAATTCCTCTAAGATTTAACTATCTATCAAACAAGATAAATATTCTCCAAAAATTGCCATAAAAATGAGAAAACTTTTACCATATTGTTTTTCAAAAAAAGATTTCATAAGTTTCCTCTCACTGCCTAAGATGTGGGATTACATAAATGACAATGTAAGAGTATCAGTGGGTTCTTGATGGCACAGACTGTTTAGCATAGATACCTCTGGGAGAAAGAAATGGGCCATGGGAGTTTCTTTCCTTCTTTCTTTTTCTTTTTTCTTTTATTTCTGTTTTTGAGATGGAGTCTTGCTCTGTCCCCCAGGCTGGAGTGCAGTGGCACCATCCTGGCTTACTGCAACCTCCGCCTCCCAGGTTCAGGCGATTCTCCTGCCTTAGCCTCCCGAGTAGCTGGGATTACAGGCACCCGCCACCACGTCTGGCTAATTTTTTTGTATTTTAGTAGAGATGGGGTTTCACCATGTTGGTCAGGTTGGTCTCAAACCCCTGACCTTGTGATCCACCTGCCTCGGTCTCCCAAAGTGCTGGGATTACGGGCTCGAGCCACAGCGCCCGGACCAGGGAGTTTCTAGTTATTTTAGTTTCCTTCTGGTTCATGCTCCAGAAGGGATATGAGGCAGGATTTTGGCTAAGTCACGGAACCTTTATAGTGTGAGGAAGTCATGCTAGATGCTGCAGATCTCTATGTAGGAGAAAGGTGGCTTGGGTTAATTGGAACAGGCATCATGGTGGAAGGAGCACTGGTTTTGCGCTCACAGTCTCCCACTTTTTGCCAGGTGACCTTGGAGAATTAATATCTTGAACCACATTTTCTTTGTTTTTAAAATCAGCACAATAGGTTACAATAAAAAATATTCTGAGGATTTCAAGCTCTTTACGTAAAACATTGGCAGGTGGTTGGTTTTTAGTAAATTATCACCATTATTATGATATTGTCCTTGAACTTCAGGAAATTACTATTCATTTAAGGAAGAAGAGGACCAGGTTGGTGCAAAAGTAATTGGGATTTTTGCCACTACTTTTAATGACAATTAGGTTGGTGCAATTACTTTTGCACCAACCAAATTGCATTGCAATTACTTTTGCACCAACCTAATAGTTTTTTAAAGTAGTGGTAAAATTCACAATTACTTTTCCACCAATCTAATCCTCTTCGTTTCCTAATACAAGGAAAACACTGGCCTATTTGAGGTATTATATGCTGAACTCCCACGAGTGGTAGAAACAGTATGAGAGTTTGAGTGAGGAGAAGCCACTGGGCTGTATTAGTTGAGAAGTCCTCCAGGAAGGGTTGGGGGTTACCTTTCCTTTGACTTTAAAGCATCGCCAAGTTGGAAATGAAACAGGAAAGTTATGGGAGGTAAATGTTTGAAATTTACCGGAGCGGGAAATCTAGCATAGTAATGAGTTCAGGTGAAAAAAATCACCAAGATCAGCAAACGTACTTTTCAAGGTTTCCAACCTTCAATTTGAATTCAAGGAGCATAAGCTTGTAGTATTGCCTATACGGATATTCATATATCAGTATTTACTAAGCTCCCATCACATGCCTAACTTTATGCTAGAGTGGTGAATAATTAAGGAGTGGTCCTCATTCCCTGGAGCTTACAGTCTAGTGGGGAAGTCAACGAAAAACAAGAAAACAAACAAAAAGAGTATAATGAAAAAAATAGAATGCTATCAGAAAAATATGTCAAGTATCCATTCTAGATGGATTGTCTGAAACGGGCTTTTTGAGGAGGCCAATTTTTAAATAAGACCTGAAAGATACGAAAGCTCTCACATGCAAAATACAAAGAAGAAAAATATTTGAGGAAAAGGAACCAGGAAAAAAACAAACAAACAAACAAAACTCTGAAAGACAAACAACAACAACAACAAAAAACACGAGGTCTTGTACTTGCTGCTCAAATTTTGGAACACAGATGAACAGCTGGGACATTGTTAGCAACGCAGAATCTTGGGCACCACTTCACGTCTACTGACTGACTCTGAACCTCCATTTTAAAAATATTCCCAGGTGATTCATATGCATATTACATTTGGAAACAGATATATAATTATCTTTTTAATTAGGCCACATGGAAATCTTTGGTTGGGTTGACAAAACTATTCCAATGGGGGGAGTGGGCACCAAACTGGAATGAGTTGAATGAATGGGATATTAGGAGTGAACATGGCATGTATTAGTCCATTCTCATGCTGCTAATAAAGATATAGCCAAGACTGGATAATTTATAAAGGAAAAATGTTTAATCGACTCACAGATCAGCATGTCTAGTGAGGCTTTAGGCAACTTATAATCATGGCAAGGGGAAGCAAACACATCCTTCTTGACAGGATGGCAGGAAGGAGAAGAATGAGAGAAGGTGAGGAAAAGCCCCTTATGAAACCCTCAGGTCTCATGAGAACTCACTATCACCAGAATAGCACGGAGGTAACTGCCACCATGATTCAATTACCTCCTACCAGGTCCCTCCCACAACATGTGAGGATTATATGAACTACAATTCAAGACGATATTTGGTTGGAGACACAGCCAAACCACATCACAGCATGTGGAAATAATTCTTCACAGAAGTGTAATTTGGAATGGGGTGAGGCAAGAGGATGGATCAGTAGCTGAAAGGGAATATAACGTCACAAGAGAAGTTGTTTAAAATGAACGATGTGTACTTGTATGTAAAAAAGTAACATCTAGATGAGAGGGAGTGTGGTTATGTGATTATAGAGAGAATATTCAAGAATCAGAGTTCTTTAGAGTGCAGAACAAGGTAATGATATGACAAAATCAGCCTGTGATGGGGACTGGAACAAGAGGGAGGTAGAAAAAAATGTGTGTCCTGTAGACATATCGATGGGAATATGAGCAGTTTCTGGCACACTAATTGTCTTTTGTCAATGAAGCATGAGGCATGAACATCAGCTGTAAGCAAGCAGGACACAGGGGTGGTGATTTTGAAAACTGAGAAATTATGAAATAATCTCTGCAGAAAATGGAAGAACAAGCCAAATGGAAAACGACGGTGGGATTGCTAGATAGCATTCAGCTCCTATTTAAATTCAGCAATCAAAACTTGTAGTGAAATCTGGCTAGTTACATGATTTTTTTTTCTAGCTGTGCTGGAGTTTATGGGTACAGCTGTAAAGAAAGCAGATGGTTGAATTCATGTAAGGTTGGGGTTAGTAATTAAAAATCATTTTTTTAACATTGCAATGTGTCTAAGTTCAGCCCTTGGAAACTGTTTCTGTTTATAAAAGTTAGAGGTTAGAGGCAGATATCTAGCTCCAATTATAATAACATGGTGCCAATTATTCACCTTTTCTGTGCTCACCTTTTGCAATAGACTTTCTAGAAGCCTCACAACAACATTAGGACTCAGATATTAAGTCTAAGTAAAATGGACTTAGCTCCATTTTACTGATGAAAGTTGAATATAAAGAGGGTTCAGTAACCCTTAAGTAAATTATAATTCCAAGAGTCAAATTATTATTTTTTTCTTTTTTGATTAAAAGCAAAAAAAATCTACTGATTTTCATTGGACAACTTTTTTCTCCAGTAGCATTATGAAATTGAGTGAAACATACGTTCTCTCATCATCTTTATACAATCAGCAAACAAATACGTAGTCTTGGAAATTTTGTATCTAATATTTCCTTACCACTCTGTGAGAAGTCTGAGAGGAAGGTTCAAATAAAGAGCAGTGTGGGGAGTAGGATAGAAGAGAGCCTTATAGATTTTTGAGAAGTCTACAAAAGGATTTATCTATGGCTTGAAATGTCTTTTCTGCAAAACATGAGATGTGGCACTTACTTTGACTGCTTTAAGTTCCAAAAATGTTAAACAATAACATTCCAACATAAGTATCAGGTATAGAAATCAGATAACAAAGTCAAATGTCTCCAGCAGCCAAGAACAAAACTTAAAGATGTGAAGAGGGCTGGAGAGAGGACGGAGCATGTGGGTTCACTTCATCCAGTTAATGCCATGCAGGAATTCGAGTTCCTCCCATTATCTAAGAAGACATTACCTAAACCTTTGTGAAATTTAGACATATTAAACGTTCTATTGACAAAACCAAGCATATCGGCTAGCTGGGTGAGGCCCATTGCCCTAGAGTTTACCGCTTATTGTAGACATACATTTAAATCTGTGACAAGGATCTCAACTATCATTTTTTTGAAAACCAGACTTCCTTTAAAAACATTTTGTAAATGGCTTAATTGAGAAATATGATCTACTTGATATAATTATAGACATCTTTTAATTTGTTTTTTAATTTAGAGAAGTTACCTAAGAGAAGGAGGTATTTTCAAACCTGAGAGAAGAGAAAGAAGAACAGGCTTTCTTTGTGGAAGTCATAGGCTTCTCTTTAATGACTGGGTTACCATTGTGCAAGCAAAAAAAATAAAAATAAAAAAATAAAAAAGCTTCTTTATGAAAGAAAGTAGAAAATATCTTTATTCAGCAGTGATTCTCATTTATGCACCAAAGAGTTCGCAAACTTAATCAATTTATCATAATGAACCTCCCAGTGGCAGTCAACAAGAGCATTTATAAGCACAGCAGGTAAGTTTTCCAACAATAATGATATTATGCTTCTATCTGCATAAAGAATAGTTTTAGCAGCCTTATATTTCAGACAAGTTAAGCCCATAAATATACAAAAGCCACAGTGACAAAATCATAGCCTATTAGCTAAGATTTCTCTGTGATACTGTCTAATTTCATCTCAGAAACTCTGAAAGTGTGAATAAGGTTCTAATCCAAGTGAATTTCTTGCTATTTTATAAATATGATCCAAACTTTTG
Source organism: Theropithecus gelada (assembly GCF_003255815.1). Classification (NCBI taxonomy): domain Eukaryota; kingdom Metazoa; phylum Chordata; class Mammalia; order Primates; family Cercopithecidae; genus Theropithecus; species Theropithecus gelada. The sequence continues at coordinate 43,573,006 of NC_037672.1, forward strand.
TGACTTTGCCTTTGGTCTTAGGTTTCATTCCCCTTAACTAAACTCACCAAAATTCTATCTGCTTGCAAAACCCAGGCTCAAAACTTTCCTCTCTCTGTTGATCCCAGTGAATGAAAGGCTAAGCTGTATAAGTTATCTACTGCATACTCAGGAATGCTAAGATGTGTTGGTGCAGGTAAGGAATGTGGATTATAGACTTTTTTTTTTTTTTTTTTTTTTTGGAGAATATCAGGAGCCTCGTGGGAGAGAAAAACTGACCAAACTCATTGGATTTGGTGACTAAATAGCAAAGTCAAGACTTTCAAGCAAATTGGAACAATTCTTTAATTTCTCATGTTGTGTCCTCAATAGCAACAAGCAGGGTCACAAAGACTGACAACCTGAAATAAATATCAAGGATGGTAGGCAGAGTCAGTAGAAAGCTACATGCATTCCTGAGTGTATCAGTGTGGTGACTAGGTACATCTGGCAATTAATGTCAAATTCCTGAGAAAGGAGTGTAATAAACAAAAAGAAAACATTAAATAGAAGAGCATTTGCTTGAGTTGCTATTAGAACTGTGCACTAAGAAAGAGAATGTGGTTATATGAGAGAATTGTGGCCTTAAAAATTATTAGTTTCTATGACTATGATATTTTCTTTTTTTTTTTTTTTTTTGAGACGGAGTCTCGCTCTGTGGCCCAGGCTGGAGTGCAGTGGCCGGATCTCGGCTCACTGCAAGCTCCGCCTCCTGGGTTCACGCCATTCTCCTGCCTCAGCCTCCCCAGTAGCTGGGACTACAGGCGCCGCCACCACGCCCGGCTCATTTTTTGTATTTTTAGTAGAGACGGGGTTTCACCGTGTCAGCCAGGATGATCTCGATCTCCTGACCTCGTGATCTGCCCGTCTCGGCCTCCCAAAGTGCGGAGATTACAGGCGTGAGCCACCGCGCCCGGCCTGACTATGATATTTTCAAATAGCTGTATTGTATTATTTGCTTTTGTTAAATTTGGAGTTAACCAACTCCAAAGAATAACAAGAGTTCAAGAGTAACAAGCGCTAATAACACTTGTTATTCTTTATTTTGTATTTGTTGTATGCCATATCTTCCATTTGTAAGTCCTCTGTGGTAGTCTGGATAATGACCCTCCCAAAGATGCCGCATCCTAATTCCCAGAACCTGTGAATGTTACTTTACATACAAAAGGGACTTGCAGATGAGATTAGTTAAGGATGTAAAAATGGGGAGATTATCCTGGATTACATGGTTGAGCCTGATGTAATCACAAGGGTCCTTATAAGAGGAAGGTAGACCAGGGTCAGATAAGGAAATGCGATGATGGAGGTGGAGGTTGGAGTAATGTGGGGCCATTAACCAAGGAATATGGGCCCTTCTAGAAGCTGGGAAAGGCAAGAAAGCAAATTATCTTCCTAGAACCTTCAAAAGAAACTGTCCGTAAATTTGTGTTGTTTTAAGCAACTTGGTTTGTGGTCGTTTGTTACAGGAATTATAGGAAATTGATACAACCTCCATGTTTTGTGTCAAAAACTATTATTAAGATATTTCTCATCTTATTCTCCTACCATTACTTTTTTTTTTTTTTTTTTGAGACGGAGTCTTGCTCTGTCGCCCAGGCTGGAGTGCAGTGACGCGATCTGGGCTCGCTGCAAGCTCCGCCTCCCTGGTTCACACCATTCTCCTGCCTCAGCCTCCCGAGTAGAGTAGCTGTGATTACAGGTGCCCACCACCGTGCCCTGCTAACTTTTTAATTTATTTATTTTTTTATTTTTAGTAGAGACAGGGTTTCACCTTTTTAGCCAGGATGGTCTCAACCTTCTGACCTTGTGACCCGCCCGCCTCGGCCTCCCAAAGTGCTGGGATTACAGGCATGAGCCACCGCGCCCGGCCTACATTTTTAAAATAAGACATGAAATTTATCCTGACTTATGCACATTATAACATTCCTTGTCATGTTTGTTTGACTTCCCCAGAAGTATAACCTGAGATAAGAATCCAAATATAAGCAGTTTATTTGGAGTGTGATCCTGGAATACACAGGTAATACAGTGAAGAAGTGAGACAGGAAGGGAAGGAAGCTGGTAAAACTTCTTGTATACTGTGAGCCACTGGATCTTTATCCTGCTGGTGAACTCTTGATAACCATAGAGAACATATGTCTCATAGTTTTCCCTCAAGGAGTAAGGGAGCTGGCCTATTTATCAGCTTTCACTAGTCATTTGCTTGATGGCTATTCTCTGAGTGTGAGGGGAGGTGATAATTCCCTGGCACTTCTGGACTGCCCTGTTCCTAGGCAGAGCAAACTCCAGTGATAAGAGAAGCTCCTGAGGCAAAGAATCACAGTGCTAGCAGTGGAACTTGGGTCCATGTTGCAGAGTGCCTCTAGAGCAGGTATGTGTGAGATACAGACAGATCTGATGCATTCAGTTTTTTGTCATTATTGAAGGCACAGGCTTGCAGATCCCTATCCATATCTGTCTCACCCTATCAAGATTTGGTAATACTTGGGGCACCACATCTTCCACCTTTTGTATTTGTTGTTTATTTTATGCCGTATACCATTTTTTCCATTTTTTAAAATGACCCTTTGGATATAAACCCAGAAGTTGCACTGCTGAGTTGTATTGTAATCAAGACAGCATGGTGCTAGCATAAAAGCAAACATATTAACTTTCTTATTTTTAGTTTTTCGAGGAACCACTGCCATTTTCCATAATTGCTGTACTTATTTACATTCCTACCGACAATGTTTGAGTTCCTTTTTCCTTTTTCTCATATCTTCTCCAGTACTTGTGATCTTTCATCTTTTTGATGAAGGCTATTCTAACAGGTGTGAGGTGATATCTCATTGGAGTTTAATTTGCATTTCTCTAATGATTAGTAATGCTGAGCATTTTTTTCATGTACCTATTGGTTCTTTGTATGTCTTGTTTTGAAAAATATCTGTTCAGGTCCTTACCCATTTTTCAATCAGGTTATTTGTTGTCTTGATCTTAAATCGTTTAAGTTCCCTATATATTTTGGATATTAACTTCTTGTTAGATATATAGTTTGCAGATATGTTCTCCCATTCTGCGAGTTGTCTCTTTACTTTGTTGTTTCCTTTGATGTACAGAAGCTTCTTTGTTTAATGCCGTCCAATTTGTCTATATTTGCTTTTGATGCTTGTGCTTTTGGGGTCATATCCAAAAAGTCATTAGCCAAACCAACGTCCTGAAACTTTCCTCCCATTTTTTCTTCTAGTTATTCTATAGTTTCAGGTCTTATAGCTAAGTCTTTTATCAGTTTTAGTTGATTTTTGAATATGGTGTAATATAAATATCTAGTTTCATTCTTCTGAATAAATAGCCAGTTTTCCCAACACCATCTATTAAAGAGATTGTGCTTTCCTCATGGTGTGTTCCTGGCACCCTTGTCAAAAATCAGTTGACCAGCACCAGGCATGGTGGCACATGCCTGTAATCCCAGCTACTTGAGGGGCTGACAATTGCTTGAGCCCAGGAGTTTGAGGCCAGCCTGGGCAACATAGTGAGACCCTGCCCGTAATAAGTAAGCAAATAAATAAATACACAATAAAAATCAGCTGACCATAAATGCAGGGGTTTACTTCTGGGTTTTCTATCCTGTGTCCCTAGTCAGTGTGTTTGTTTTTATGCCAGTGCCATGCCGTCTTTATTATAATAATTTCATTGTAATCAGAATATGTGATGCCTACAAATTTGTACTTTTTGCTCAAGACTGTTTTGGCTATTTTTTTGTGGTTACATATACATTTAAGAATATTTTTTCTGTTTCTGTGAAAAATGAAATTGAAATTTTGATAGAGGTTTCATTGAATCTATAGATTGTTTTACATAGTATGGACATTTTTGCAATATTAATTCTTTTAATCCATGAGCATGGAATATCTTTCCTTTTCCTGTGCTTTCTTCAATTTATTCTATCAGTGTTTTGTAGTTTTTGGTATACAGGTATTCTACCTCCTTGGTTAAATTTTCACCTAACTGTTTAATTTTTTTGTTGCTATTGTAAATGTTGTTTTCTTAATATCTTTTTTCAGATAGTCCATTATTAGTATATGGAAATGCTACTGCTTTTTTAGTGTTTATTTCATATCCTGTAATTTTACTGAATTCATTTTTCAGTTCTGACAGTTTTTTCATATGTGAGATCATGATGTCAGCAAATAGGGATAATTTCACCTCTTTCTTTCCTATTAGGATACATTTTATTTTTATTTTTCCTTTGCCTAATTGCTCTGAATAGGACTTACAGCACTATGTTAAAAGGAAGTGGTGAGAGTGGACACTCTTCTCTTGTCCCTGATCTTAGAAGAAAAGCTATCCAATTTGTACCATTGAGAATGTTATCTGTAGGTTTATCATATATGGCCTTTATTGTGTTGAGATACATTCATTCTATACTTAATCTGTTGATAATTTTTACCATAAAAAGGTGTTGACGGTTGTCAAATGTTTTTTCTGCATCTATTGAGATGATCATTGTATTTTTATCCTTCATTTGTTAATGTGGGGTATCACATTGATTGATTTGCATGTGTTGAACCATCCTTGCATCCCAGGGATAAATTCCATTTGGTCTTGGCGAATGATGCTTTTATTGTGTTCTTGAATTGAGTTTGCCAATATTTTGTTGAAAATTTTTGCATGTATGTTCACCAGAAATATTGTCCTCTAATATATTTTTCTTGTAGTATGGCTTTGGTATTAGGGTAATGCTAGCCTCACAAAATGAGTTTGGAAGTATTTCCTTTACTTTAATACTTGTGGAGGATTGGAGAAGAATTGGTATTCTTCTTTATATGTTTGGTAGAATTCAACAGTGAAGCCATCCGGTCCTGGGTTTTTCTTTGATGAGAGACTTTTTTTTATTACTCACTCAATCTCCTTATTTGTTACTGGCCTGTTCAAATTTTCTATGTCTTCATGCTTCAGTCTTGGTAAATTGTGTTTCTAATAATATATCCATTTCTTATGAGTTATTCAATTTATTAGCATATAATTGTTCATAGTAGTTTCTTATAATCCTTTGTATTTTGGTAGTTTCCATTATGATGTCTTCTCTTCCATTTTTGATCTAATTTGAGTAGTCTTTATTTTTTGTTGTTGGTTAGCAAAGGGTTTGTCAATTGTATCTTTCTAAAAACCCAACCATTAGCTTTATAAATTTTTTCTATGATTTTTCTAGTATCTATTTCGTGTATTTCTGCTCTGATATTTGTTATTTCTTCCTTTGCTAACTTTAGGCTTAGTTGCTTCTTTTTTCCTTCTGGTTCCTTAAGGCGTACCATTAGATTATTTGTGATCTTTCTTCTTTTTTGATACAGGCATTTATTGCTATAATTCACCTCTTAGGACTGCTTTTGTTGCATCCCATAAATTTTAGTATGCTGTGTTTCTATTTTTGTTTGTTTTATGGTGTTTCTTGATTTTCTTTTTTATTTCCTCTGTGACACATTGTTTGTTTAGGAGGATGTCATTTAATTTCCACATCTTTGTGAGTTTTCCAGAATTTCTCTTGCTACTGATTTCTAGTTTTATGCCATTGTGATCTGAAAAGAGACTTGATATAATTTCATTATCTTAAGTTGGTTAAGATCTCTGTTGTGAGCTAATATATGATCTATCCTGGAGAATGTTTTGTGTATACTTGAGAAGAATATGTTTTCTGCTGCTGTTGGATGAAACGTTCTGTAAGTGTCCGTTAGGGCCATTCGATCTAAAGTATATTGAAACCCAATGTTTCTTTGTTGACTTTTTTTTTCTAACCTAAATGATCTATTATTGATGGTTGGGGTGTGGAGTTACCTTACTATTATACTATTGGGGTCTATCTCTCTTTTCAGATTATTTCAGAATTGCTTTATGTATTTGGGTTCTCCAATGTTAGATAATTATATATTTACAACTGTTACATCTTCTTCTTTTATCATTATGTAATGACCTTTTTCTCTGTTTCTAGCTTTTGGCTTAAAGTCTATTTTGTCTGATATAAATATAGTTACTTCTGTTCTTTCTCAGTTTCCATTTGTGTGAAATATTTTTTCCATCCTTTCACTTTCACTCTGTGACTTTACCAGTAAAATACATCTTTTGTAGGCGTCTTATGGTTGGATCTTTTCTTTTAAATCCACTTAGCTAGTCCGTCTTTTGATTGAAGACTTTAATCCATTTATATTCAAGGTAATTTTTGATAGATAAAGACTTGCTACTGCCATTTGGTAATTTGCTTTCTGGTTGTTTTTAGGTCACTTATTTCTTTCTTCCTCTCATTTTCCTGGTTTTTCATAATTCTTGTGTCCTTACAATGATGCCTATCAATGCCACTTAGCAGGTCACGAGCAGCCCTATGGAGAAACTCATGTGATGAGATAATGAAAGGGTATGCTCGGGCATCTTATCTTAGAATACGTGTTTATAAGAAGACATTTCCTGAGTCTGGATCATTTGATTTTCAATTCAGATTATGCTGCATCAAGCCCTTTCCTTTTTCACAAACTTTCTTCCAGAATAAGGTGAAGGGAAAATGAGAGTGGCATACCTTTCTTGCTATACTTCTTTGCTCCTCTATATCTCCTTTGAGCAAATGCTTCATTAATAAAACATTATTTCCTGAGATAACTTTCTGATATAGGGCAATCTAAACCCACACTTAGAAAGAATATATACAGACGTCTCTAAGTCTGCTGGGATATAAATCTGTAGGTACGCTTAATTCAAAAGACTAAATGAAACATCTCCTACCTCAGGCTGAAGCTATTTGATTTAGGTTTTACTTTTTTTTCTTTCTTTTTTTTTTCTAAACTGTGTTTAGGGATTCTCCAAAAACATTGGGTAGGCACTTGTCTCACATGCAAACAATCATAAGGAACCATTAAAAAGTTCTACTTAGAGGAAATCTTCACAAAAGGAACATTATGTCTCAGTCTTAGTCATAAGTTTAAACGTTTGACTTTTATTTTTAACGTTTAAAATGGAAGTTCCCATATCCTTGTGGGTTTCTCAGGGAATGATGGGTAGTAGTGAAAAGTACTCAGTAGGTTATCTCTGGTCTGTCACTTCAAGTCTTTGTTCAACTCTCATCTCTCAGTGAGATATCCTATCCTTATTCATAAAAGTACTTCATCCTGCTTCCTCCTTCCCTCTAAGCCCCTGGACCTGGTACTCTCAGTTCTCCTTACTCTGGTTAAAATTGTCTCAAAGATTATCTCTCTGTATTCTTTATACTCTTCTCCTCAAGAGCAGGAGTTTCATTGGCCTTCCATGAGTGTGACTGGACTTAGTGATTCTCTTGAGTGAATAGAATGTGGCAGAAATGATGGAATGTCACTTTGAGACTAGGTTACAAAAGGAGTGTGGCTTTCCCTTCCTCTCATGTCATTTGCTCTGGGTGATGCCCCCTGATATGCCCTGACCATCCCTATGGAAAGGCTCGTGTGATAAGATAATAAAACCTCCAGTCAACAGTCATGTGAATGAGCTTTAGATGACTACAGACCTGACTTGTAATTTGGCTATAACCTCATGAGGGACCCTGAGCCAGAACCACCCAGGAAAGCTACTCCCAGATTTCTGACCTTCTGAAACTGTGTGAGATAATAGATGTATGTTATTTTAAGATGCAAGTTTTGCAATAAATTTATTATACAGCAACGGATAGTGACTATATTTAACATAGGATATTTTATTCCTCTTACCACCTTTAACATATTAGTTCTATTCTGTCCAATGTGATAGCCCCTATAGCCGAATGATGAAAATATGGCCAATGTGACCCAGGAACTGAATTTTTACTTCTAATTAATTTAAATATTCACATGTGGTCAGTAGCTACTATATTTTACTGTTTTTATTAGATAGTCTACTTATTGTTTATGTTATCTGCTTTCCCAACCTTGAATATAGGAATATAAGTTCCTTGAAAACAGAGATTTTTATCTGTTTCTTCACTAATGTATTCAAGTGCCTAGAACAGTGTCCATCACCTAAGAGTACCACATAAATATTTGAAAAGTGACTTAATCTAGGATGCTATGCCAAAAATACTATTTACTGGATGGTTTAAACAGCGAACAATTATTTCTCACAATTTTGAAGGCTGTGAAGTTCAAGATCAAGGTGCTGGCAGATTTGGTTTCTGGTGATGAAACTCTTTCTGGTTTGCAGAGGAACACCTTCTTGCTTTGTCCTCACATGGTAGGGAGGTCATGTCTCTTGTGTCTCTTCTTGTAAGGACACCGATTTTGGCTTGAGGGCTCCACTCTCATGACCTAATTACTTCCCAAAGGTGCCACCTCCAAATATCAACATATTGGGGATTAGGGTTTCAACATATTAATTTTATGATGAAACAGACATTGTGGTAGTCCCTACAATAATTTATTTTTTTAAACTTTTATATTAGTTTCAGGAGTACATGTATAGGTTTGTTCTACAGATAAATTGTGTGTTGTGGGGGTTTGTTGTACATACTATTTTGTCACCCAAGTAATAAGCATAGTACCCAACAGGTAGTTTTTTGATCCTCACCCTCCTCCCACCTTCCGCCCTCATGTCCATGTGTACTCAATGTTTAGCTCCCACTTCGAGTGAGAACATATAGTGTTTGGTTTTCTATTACTGAGTTAGTTTGCTTAGGAATATTTTAGCCTTCAGCTCCATGTGTGTTGCTGCAAAGAACATGATCACTTTCTTTTTTATTACCTTTGTATACATACTACATTTTCTTTATCTGGTCTACCACTGATGGGCATTTAGGTTGATTCCATGTCTTTGGTATTGTGAATAGTGGTGCAATGAACATCCGTGTGAATGTGTCTTTATGGTAGAAAAATTTATATTTATTTGGGTAAATACTCAATAATGGGACTGTGACCTTACAATGACACCTGCAAATTTAAGGAGACAGCCAGCTCTTCTGACATTTGCAGTGTTCTTTTGGTGGTGATAGGCCTTTAGTATTTAGTGTAGTTGAATGGTACTTCTGTTTTAAGTTATTTGAGAAATTGACAAACTGCTTTCCACAGTGGCTGAACCAATTTACATTCCCAGAAGTGTATAAGTGTTGCCTTTTTTCTGCAGCCTCAACAGCATCTGTTGTTTTTTTACTTTTTAATAATAGACATTATGACTTGTGTGAGATCGTATCTCATTATGGTTTTGACTTGAATTTCTCTAATGATTAGTGATGATGAGAATTTGTTCACAGGCTTGTTGGCTGCATATATGCCTTCTTTTGAGATGTGTCTGTTCATAACCTTTGCCCACTTTTATTTTTATTTATTTATTTATTTATTTATTATTATTATTATACTTTAAGTTCTAGGGTACATGTGCATAACGTGCAGGTTTGTTACATATGTATACTTGTGCCATGTTGCTGTGCTGCACCCATCAACTCGTCAGCACCCATTACTGAGTATATACCCAAAGGATTATAAATCATGCTGCTATAAAGACACATGCACACGTATGTTTATTGTGGCACTATTCACAATAGCAAAGACTTGGAATCAACCCAAATGTCCATCAGTGACAGACTGGATTAAGAAAATGTGGCACATATACACCATGGAATACTATGCAGCCATAAAAAAGGATGATTTTGTGTCCTTTGTAGGGACATGGATGCAGCTGGAAACCATCATTCTTGGCAAACTATCACAAGAACAGAAAACCAAACACCGCATGTTCTCACTCATAGGTGGGAACTGAACAATGAGATCACTTGGACACGGGAAGGGGGACATCACACACCGGGGCCTATCATGGGGAGGGGGGAAGGGGGAGAGATAGCATTGGGAGTTATACCTGATGTAAATGACGAGTTGATGGGTGCTTTGCCCACTTTTAATTTTGCTTTTGCCTCCTATAACTATGTTCTTAATCTTCCTATAATCTAAATATTTCAGTAGGTCAAGTTAAAATTTTCTTCCTCAACTAAGGTAATTATTCTTCAAAGCATACAGAGAGGGCAGATATATCCCATGGAGGAACATTCTCAGTCCCTCTTCAGCCTCTCCAGATACAGTTGTACATTGCTTAACAACAGAGAAATGCATCATTAGGCAATTTTGTCACTGTGTGAACATATACAAACTTAGATGGTATAGCTTACTACATACCTAGGCTATATGGCATACCCTCTTGTTCCTAGACTACAAACATGTATAATATGTTACTATGTTGGATATTGTAGCCAGTGTAACATAATGGTAAGTATCTGTGTGTCTGAATACAGAAAAGGTACAGTAAAAATATGGTATAAAAGATAAAAATAGTACAACTCTATAGGGCACTTACCATGAATGGAGCCTACTGGAATGGAAGTTGCTCTGAATGTCAGTGAGAGAGCAGTGAGTGAATGTGAACCTAGGATATTACTGTATACTACTGTAATCTTTATAAACACTGTATACTTAGGTTACACTAAATCTCAAAGAAAAATTTTCTCTTTCTTCAGTAATAAATTAACCTTTGTTTACTGTAACATTTTTACTTTATAAACTTTTAAAAATCTTTTTGATGATTTTGTAGTAATATATAAGCTTAAAGCCCAAGCTCATTGCGTTTTGCACAATGTACAAAAATATTTTCTTTATAAACTTATTCTATAAACATTTTTTCTGTTTTCAACATTTTATTTTTACTTTTAAAATATTTTTTGTTAAAAACGAAGACACACACACACACACTGGCTAGGCCTGCAAAGGGTCGGGATCATCAGTCTTACTGTCTTCCACCTCCATATCTTGTCCCACTGGAAGTTATTCAGGGGCAATAACTCGAGGGAACTGTCATCACCTAGGATAACAATGTCTTCTTCTGGAATTCCTCCTGAAGGACTTGTCTGAGGCCCTGAGGCTGTCTTACAGTTAACTTAAAAAAAAAAAAAAAAAAAAGGTAGAAGAAGTACACTCAAAAATAGTGATTACAAGTATAGTATGGTGTAAGCTAAAGAGAAATTGGGCTTTTAAAGAATTAAAGTTAGTTTTATTCAGAAGTCTTTCAGAGGATTGCGATCTTGGAGAGTCTTTCAGGGAGTTTCTGTTAGACTTCTCTAAGGTAGTGTTGCAGCCCACAGCTTATATACAGGCAAAAGCAGCTCTGCATGTGCTCAGAAGTTACATTAAATGTGCTCAGAAGTTACATTAGGGCAAAATCTCATCAAAATGTGGGTGCTAGGGCACATCTGGTTACAGATTGTAGAGGCACGATCATTAATCCTGTCAGACATTATCTTATGTATAGGAAGAGGCAAGGGCTAGGATTATTGAACTTATCTTTTCTAAAAACACAGTGATTCAGGCAAGAGACATGGGAATCTGTGCTCTATCCTGCTTATCATCTTCAAGGCATTTCTCAGAGGGCTGTGCTCAGTCACCCAGTCAGGGCCTTTGTGAAATTCTCCTGGCAAGCAGAATGAGCAAACATGACTCCTTACGTTTGCTACTTTGTCTCACAATAGTAAATACATAAACCAGTAACATAGTTGTTTATTATCAAGTATTATATATCATACATAACCACGTGTGTTATACTTTTATACAACTGACAGTGTAGTAGGTTTGTTCACAGCAGCATCACCACAAACACATGAGTAATGCATTGCATTATGACATCATATTATGAGGGCTATGATGTCACTAGGCAATAGGAATTTTTCAGCTCCATTATAATATTATGGGACTCCTGTCATATATGTGGTCTGTTGACTGAAATGTCATTCATTACATGACACATTGGCACATGACTGATGTGGAGCTACCCTCAACTCTAGCTGACCTTGTTTACAGCTAGGTGTCAAGCTTAGTTCCCTCCACCCCCCCCCCCAAAAAAAAAGCAACCTCACACTGTGATCTCAAACTTTCATTTCATTTCAAAATATCCCACTCACTATTTTTTTTCCAGGTTCCAATAACATGTATTGATAGCTTTAGGCATATGTATGTGTTTAGTGACTTCAGGGATGGATTTATCCTGGAAACTCAAGCAGATTGCATGTAACTTGCATTCTAGAAAATATGCACAGAGCATTCCGTTGTGGGCCTGACCCAACCAATAAAGCCCCAGGACAGGAAGTCCAAGATTCAGCCAGCAGTCCACCTGAGAGCTCCCTCTATGAGAGAGCACACAGTTAATATAGGTATGCTTTATTTAGACTTTGAGATGAGTTTTAAAAACTTAAAAAACAACTGGCAAGCCTTTTATATAGCAGCATCATCTTACATAGTGGAAATAATAAATCATAAATCATTTCACAAGTAGTTTTTTTTATTTTGAATAAACTGAGAGTTTTAAAAAATTAGCACATTGACCCTAATTACTGAAAGGACTACTATTGTCTATTTTCTCTATTTTGCTTTTACTGTCCTTTTCCATAAGAGTAGTAATAAAAGTTAAAAACAACCACTGAGCATTTATTAAGTGCAAAAGACTTTTACTAAGCAATTTGCACATACGTATTATATAACCCTTACAAAAATCTTATGAGGTAGATGCTATTCATATTTTGCAGATGAGAAATTTGAAACTTAAATTAAGTAACGTGCCCAGGGTCACAAGCTATGAAATAGCAGCAAAACATGGATTTGTACCAGGTCTAACACCCAACTCCAACCTTTAACCATTTTACTGCAAGCGTCACAGCTGTCCCTGACTACTATAGCTATTTTCCTGCTCTACTTCTAGGTTTCCCTAGGGTTCTTGTATAGCAAGAGCCAAAACTCATTGAACAGATTTTCTGTAGCAGAAGCCATACTAGGAACCAGGCAGTCAATGGCACTGGCTAAATTCTGGGGTGCAAGAGAATCAGCAGCCGTTCCAAATGAGAAAATTCTGACTTACTGGGCATTCTGTAGCCATGGAAACCTGCTTTCCATATGCCTTTGAGAATTTTGAAGTAGGTACTCCAACTATGTTCTTAATCTTCCTATAAACTAACAATTTCCATAGGTCAACTAAAATTTTTCTTTCTATCCCTATTACTCCCCATTTTTTTTTCTAAAAACAGAGAAGAGAGCGAATTGAAATACATAGATAAGAATATATGTGTATATATAATGCGAATATGTGTATATATATATATATTTAGTTGTCATAGTGTAAGCAAGTGTCATCTTTGTGGTCTCTTTAATGCCACATTTTTGCATTTTATACTTTATGTTGGCGATTTTGCTGTTTAAAATGCACGTCCATGCATAGTGCTGAAACACTGTCTGGTATCCCTAAGCACAAGAAGGCTGTGCCTTATGATGACAAGAAGTATTTGAGATAAGCTTCATTCAGGCATGAGTTATACAACTGTTGACCATGACTTCAATGTTAATAAATAAACAACATATATTAAATAAAACATTTTTTTAAAAGAAACACATTTGAACAAGGTTATATACTAATTCTTAAAATTAAAAAAAAACCCTCTTTGGAAATTGAAGAGGAAGGAATACTTATTAACTCATTTTCTGAGGCCAACATTAATATCAAAAGCAGACAAATATAGTACAAGGAAAAAAAACTGCAGAAAACTTTTTTATTTTAAATATTTTTAGCAAATTGAATCTAATAATGTATTAGTTAATACATCATGATCAAATTGGGTCTGTCCTAGCAATACAAAGTTGCTATAATACTTGAAAAATAAATCAGTATAAACCATTGCAGAGTGTTTGCCACATGTCAACTTGTCTAGTCTGAAATGTTTCTAAGAATCCTGTCTTGTGTGTTTTTTTGTGAAAGTGGGCCACCAAGGGGACTCGTGAACATTAGGGGACAGGTAACTGAAGCAGCAGCCTTTGTGCAGCTCACATTGCTATTTATCTGCTGGTTCACCAACCTGGTCTGGGGCAGCAGCTGGGCCTACAACTGCTCCACTTCACTTGGACCCTCCTTCAGCATCTGTTAGTCTTGGGGCAGGTGTGCATTTAGTTCCATGATGAAGGATGCCAGCCTCAGGCAGGAAACCTATGCTTTCAGCTTAGATGCAACCACAAGTGACATGAGTTTTAGTCTCTTTTCACAGCTTCCAACTCAGGCTTGTGGGTTGCACCTAACCCTTCTGAAATCCCCGGTTCCTTCTTTTTTTTTTTTTTTTTTTTTTTTTTTTGATACAGAGTCTCACTCTGTCACCCTGGCCGGAGTGCAGTGGTGCGATCTCAGCTGACTTCAACCTCTGCCTCCCAAGTTCGAGCAATTCTTGCGCCTCAGCCTCCCGAGTAGCTGGGACTACAGGCGCTCACCACCACATCCAGCTAATTTTTGTATTTTTAGTGAGATCGGGTTTCGCCATATTGGCCAGGCTTGTCTCAATCTCCTGACCTGGTGATCTGGCCACTTTGGCTTCCTGAAGTGCTAGGATTACAGGCATGAGCCACTGCACTCATCCCACATTTCCTTCTTAACTACTTGCCTTGCAGACTTTAAGCTTCAACCGTAGGCATGAAGACTCACAGAGACTACTTAATTAGATACCTGTTTCATAAGGTCAAATTTTTATGATTAATCCCTTATGAGACCACATGGTGATTCTGCTTCACTGATTGAACTCTGACTACATTCACCACATTGAGATTAAGAAACAAACAAACAAACAAACAAAACCCATGATCATCTCTATATATACAGAAAGAAGAATTTGACAAAATTGAACATTGATTTCTGTTAGAAACTCTCAGCAAACTAGGAATAACAACAAAAATAAGTATTCAGCATGATAAAATGTCCTGAACACGAAAAAGCCTACAGGTAATATCATACTTAGTAGTGAAAGACTGAATGCTCTCCCCTGGGATCAGGAACAAAGTACAGATGTCAGCTCTCACCATTTCTATTTGACTTTATACTGGAAATTCTGGCTAGGAAAGTAAAACAAGAAAAAGAAATAAAAAGCAGATTGGAAAAGAATAATTGAAACTCTATTCACAGATGATATCATCAAAGTAGAAAATCTAATAGAATCTATGCAAATGCTACTAGAATAAAGAAACTTTGGCAAAATGACAATATACGAGGTCAGTATACAACAGTGAATTGTGTTCCTGAATAATTGGAAGCTGAAATTTAAAAAAAAGAAAAAAAAACTAAAATAGATTAAAAAATAAGAAATACTTAGGAATGAAATAGGACAAAGTATATTAAAGATCACTACATTTAAACTTACAAAATATACTGAAAGAGATAGAAAACCAAAAGAAATAGAGAGATGTACTGTATTCATAAATTGGAAGACTCAGTATTGTTAAAATGTAATTTCTCCTTAAAATGACCTATAGATTTATTGCAATGTTAGTAAAATTCTAGTAAGCTTGTTGTAGAAATTAACTGCTTCTAAAATTCATAGAAACATGCAGAGGATATAAAGTAGCCCAAACAACTTTGAAAAAAAAATCAAAGTTGGAGAACAAATGTTGTCTAACTTAAAGACTTCCTATAAAGCTAAAGTAGATAAGACAATGTAGTATTGCATGTTGGGATAAAGATAAATAAATACATCAATGCAATAAAACAGAGACTTCAGAAATATACCCACATATCTATGATTAATTTTTAACAACAGTGTAAAGGCAATTCAATAGGAAAGAAAATTCTCATCAATGAACACTGCTGAAACAATTGGATAGCCAAATACAGAATGAACTTTTATCCTACCTCATACCATATAATACGAAACCTGAAATTATAAAACTTATGGAAGCAAATTTAGAAGCAAATCTTTGTGTCTTTTCTTAGATATAAAACCAAAAGCATGATCCATAAATGAAAAATTGAAGCATTTGACTTCATGAAAATTAAGAATTTCTGTACTTTGAAAGACACTTTTAGGAGAATGAAAATACAAGATACAGACTAAAAAATTTTGCAAATTTCCTTTCTGATAGAAGTCTTTAATTCATAATATATGCATTAGGTAATATATATTTATATAAATATAATTATATTTGTGTATATAAAAATACATAATATATATATATTTCTAATTGGTACACAGTAATCAGATTTGTACTAGATGGCAATTATAAATGGCAATCACATACACAAGAGCTGCCAGCATTATTTGATTATGTGGTCATATATATATAATATAAATATATACAATAATTATATAGATTATGTTACATTATTAGATTATATATAAAATAATATATCTACATCTATATAATACATATATTATATGGTCAAGCACAGTGGCTCACGCCTGTAATGCCAGCACTTTGGGAGGTCTAGGTGGGAGGATCACCTGAGGTCAGGAGTTCAAGACCAACCTGACCAACATGGAGAAACCCTGTCTCTACTAAAAATACAAAAAAATTAACTGGGCATATTAGTGCATGCCTGTAATCCCAGCTACTTGGGAGACTGAGGCAGGAGAATTGCTTGAACCAAGGAAGTGGAAGTTGCAGTGAGCCAAGATCATGCCATTGCACTCCAGCCAGGACAACAAGAGCAAATATGTATATGTATATTTTTTGAGACAGAGTTTCACTCTTTCGCCCAGACTGGAGTGAAGTGGCACGAATTTGGCTCACTGCAATCTCCAACCCCCGGCCTCAAGCGATTCTCATGCCTCAGCCTCCGGAGTAGCTGGGATTATAGGCACCCACCACCATGCTGGCTAACTTTTTTGTATTTTTAGTAGAGGTGGGGTTTCACCATGTTGGCCAAACTGGTCTCCAACTCCTGACCTCAGGTGATCCACTTGCCTCAGTCTCCCAAAGTGCTACAATTACAGGCAAGAGCCACTGCGCCCGGCCCCATAATATATTTTTAAAAGCTTCTAAAACTCCAAATAAAAATACAAAAAAAAAAAAAATATGGTCAAATGATTTTAACAGGCACTTCAACAAAGAAGATATATAGATGACAATTAAAGACATGAAGAGATGCTGAACATAATTCATCATTAGTAAGATAAAAATTAAAACCACAATGATTTATTAGTACGTACTTATTAGGATGATTAAAACAAAAGAGACTAGTCATATCAAGGTGGTCAGGATGTAGAGGAACTGAAACTCTCATACAAGTTGGTAAGAAAGTGAACTAATACAAACACTTTGGAAAACAGTTTTTTAGTTGTGTAATATGCTAAACATGCGCTTATTATATAATACAGCTATTGTAGTCTCTCAAAAAATGAAAGCACATGTCCATGAAAAGTCTTTTATGTAAGCGTTCATAGCAGCTTTATTTGTAATATCCAAAAAACAGGAAAAGGTTCATATGTTAACAAGTGAATGGATAAACAGATTGTGGTAAATCCATTCAATTGGAAAGTGCCTATCAATAAAACAGAATGAACTATTGATACATATAACCTGTATAATCCAAAATAATTATGCTAAGTGACAGAAGCCAGAAAAATGTACGTATTATATAATTTTATTTATTAAAAGTCCTAGAAAATGCACACTGACTTATAGATAGAATGCAGGGTAGTGCTTACCTGGGAATGGAGCAGTAAGGAGGAGGAGGGATATATAATAAAAATTATGAAGAAACTTTTAGGGGTGATAGATATGTTCATTATTTTAATTTCAATGATGGTTTCATGGGCATGTTCATATGTTAAACCTTATCAAATTGTTTGTGTGTACATTTTATTCTATGTCAATTATACCTCAATATATTAGTTTAAAATATGAGTGTAATTTAATTGCTTTTAATAATAGCATCTTAAGCTTACTTTGGGTTTGCTATATTGCAGACATTTTTCTCTGTCCTTGATGTATATTAATGTAAGCCTTATAATAACCCCATGAAGTAAGGACAAAACGATTCCCATAATCCCTGTTTTCCGGATGATAAAAATGATCTGGAGAAGTGAATTAAGTTTCCTGAAAGTCACACTTCCAGTAATACAGCTGAGGGTTTATGCCAGACTGTCTGGTTCCATAGTCCACGTACTTGTCCTCTAGGCTATGCTGCTCCTTGGGGAAGGGTTGAGTTGTTGTGCTAAAATTAGATGTCCATGTCTAAATGTCCTGATGACTATTGCATTTGTTTTCGGAGTTCAGCAAGCCTGCACTACCACGTCTCTTGTATTGGCTCAAATCATCCACCATTTTCTCTGCTGACCTATTGCACTTTTCTAATGCATCATGACATTATTTCTATTTTCTGTAGAGTCAATTCAATATTAAGTTCACAATTGTTTATTTCTAATTGGTACACAGTAATTAGATTTGTACTAGATGGCAATTATAAATGGCAACCACATATACAAGAGGTATCAGCATTATTTGATTATAATGTGGTCATTCAGATGATCTGGGGTATTTTTGTGCTAATATTTTATTATTATCATCAAACTGAAAACAATTTTTCAAAAATTGGGTTAGGTAACTTGAGAGCTTCTGAAGGTATGTCTACCATCATCCAAACATCAAAACTCAGTTAGACAGCATTGAACTAGAAGAGGTAAGGGCTGAACACATTTACTTTTAGTCCCTCACCCTATAACTTGGCAGCCAAGTATACCTCTCCACAGTTCTGGTTAAGTAATCACATTTAAGTTTTCTGCCTTGCAACCATGAGCCATTTAATTTCAATTGATGTTAAGTTTCTTTATCTGTTAAATTTAAATCATAGTGTTTTGTTCCATAGATGTTTATATTAAACACACACACACACACACAGAGTTTTATAAATGCAATACATACATATGTATATACACACATACATGCTATACAATTTATATATATATAAATGCTTATATAATTTATACACACACATATATAAATGCTTCTCATATATATTTTAAGGTTGTGATACAATTAAAGAGAATTTCTTTCTTAAATTGACCTCACTTTTTATAACATGAGTTTGTACTCTACGTATTGCCATCTCTACAATTTACTAGCTGTTCCATCTTGGGCAAGTCATTAAAGTTCTCCCTGCTTTGGATTCCTCATGTATGACATAGGTATAATAACAAATGAACTTCAGAAGGTTGTTAGGCAAATTCAATGCGTTAAACCTTTGAAGCTGGTGGAAGAATGTTTGGCCAGTGCTTGAAGATTTCTGCAATACCAGTTAGTTCTTTAGGAGGGTTGATATTTTACAAGGACCACCCCCTGGGGATGGAATGTTTTCCCCTTCTTTTTGGCAAGCCATGTTTTGTCTATCCTCGCTCAAATTTTGCATAAGAATTGCTTTTTCCATAATCAAATATTATAAATGGCTTCATTTCTTTAACAACAGAAATTGGTTACAATTTACAAAATTGAGCAGGGATGTGGAATTTCTTTTTTAATCTATATTATTTTTAACTGATAGAATATTGAAAGATTGCTTTTAGACAAAAGTATGCTTTTATGTAATTTAAACAAACTATACCTAAGTATTATCGTGATGTACAGTAGGAAAAGTTTTAAAATTTTAGGAGTTTAAGTCAATTATTGTGACTTATTACTAGGTAAAACCAAAAGCTTGAAGATATTCTCTAAATTTTTCCTTACATTTTTGTCTCCTTAAGCTAAGCTTATAAATTTGATTTTTTAAATATTTTCTTTTGCTTGTTTCAGAAGTTAATAATGGGGTAGGGGATGCAGTAGAAAAAGGCAAGGCCTTTCCATTCTCCTCAGTAGCAGTGGGAATATATAATAATTTCCATATTTTAGTTTAATTTTTCCCTAGGGTTATCACAGTACACTAAGAATTAGAGAAAATGAACCATCATGGTTCTATAAAATAGTAATATGAAAACCTCATCGACAATAAGAATAATAGCAACAATATATTAGCTTATTTTACAATGAACACAATACACAAACTCCAAAACTCCTGCAATCCTCACAGCAATCTTACAATGTAAATATGTACTAAAATGCATATGTTTTGCAAATGAGGCAACTGAGACTCGATGAGGTTAAACGATTTGCTCAGCATCATGGCACCAGAGCTTAGACAAACTTGAATCTTCTAATTGCTTTTCCTGAACACTTTTCCAGGTCTGTTGTTTTATTTCCGATTCCTTTCTCACAATCTCTGGCATTGTGTTGACCTTTTAGCCCTGAAAATACTTAGGACCACTTCCTTTAGAACATCACTTACATCAAATCTTAGGTGTTTACTTTGGCTATGCAAGTAGCTCAGAGTCCACTTTCCTATAAATATAGGTTAAGGTCACTTTTATGCCCCTTCAATCAATGAGTACAGATCTTTCTACAATGTAATCCTATCAATTCAGTACCTCATGAATCAAAAGAACCTAAAATCACCCCAAAATTTGGAAGATGCACAGTCACTTTCCTGCCATCAAATGCTTAGGGTCTGTAAAGTGTCTTATTTATTTTGGTTTTGTGTCATTTGAATTTACAGATATTAATATGAGGCTTACTGTCTTTGTCCACTGGGCTGGTACAACAAAATACCACCGACTGGATAATTTATGAACAATAGAAATTCATTTCTCACAGTTGGGAAGTCGGGGAAGTCCAAGAGCAAGGCACTGGAATTTGGCATTTAGCGAGGGCCTTCTTGTTGCATCTCCGTAACAAGAGACCAGAAGATGGAAAAACAAAAAGGGTGAAATTCTGTAGGAAGTTTATTTTATAAGGACCTTAATCCCATTCACAAGAGGGGAGTCCTCATGATCTAATCACCTCTTAAAAGCCCCGTCTCTTAATAACATCACATTGGCCATTCAGCATCAATACTTAAATTTTGGAGAGAACATATTCAAACCATAGCGCTTACTATGTGTCAAGTAATGTTATAAAGATTTTATAAATACTAATTTTTCCAGTCCTTATAATCTAAGTACTATTATTTCACTTATTGTGGTGGTAAGGGATGGAGAGGCACTTGCCCAAGTACGCAAGGCTAGTAAGTGGCCAAGCTTTGCACAATAATACTTGTAATCTATAGAATCACAGCAGCCTCGAAGAACAACTGGTGAAATCCTACAATTTAGACTGAAGTTTGTGCTCTCACAGATAGAGGACTCCATACTAACATTCTATCAGCTGTAACAATGAAACCAAGAAATTATCTTGACTAATACAGGGATCCACAAGTCTAATGGTGGATTAGAGGGCAATGTAGAAATAGTTCAATGAAAGAGCAGAAACTGAATCCATAGCATATCCAAGGCACTCTTGGCTGTTTTACACACACACACACACACACACACACACACGCATATCAGTTAACTAAATTAAAAATGGAAATTTCTTGCCATCAAATAACTAAATATAGAACTTTTTTTGAGGAGACTAATTTCTTTGCCATTAACCCTTTTGTAATCTTATTGTCCAAAGTGTAAATAACCCCTTCAGGTATTGTTAGAAAGAACTTGGATCTATTGTGTAGATCTAAATTACATGTGTAGTCATCCTGAAAGGGAAGATAAGTAGATCTCTCTTCTTGCCTAAAACACATATTTAAATAACAACAACAATATGACTAAATTTATGTTTCAGTAATAAGCTGCCTCTATGTTTTCATATAAACAGTTAGTGTGAAACTTAGAGTATTTTTATTTTAAATAAAGAACAATAATATTTAACAATTTGAGCACTTAATCTGTGCCAGGCCCTTTTCTAGGAGCTTTATGTGATTACCTCATGTAATCCCCATAATGACCCTATGAAGTAGATCCTGTTACTACTCTCATTTTACAGTTAAAAGAACTGAGACAGAATTTAAGTAATCAGTCTAAGGTCATACCTTGACTAATGGGAGTAAGTGGAGCAGAGAGTTAAACCTTAAAAGTCTGACTTCAGACATTTTGCTTCTAACCATTGATAGGGATGATTGTCAGAATAAAATAACTACAGTTGAAGGACTTAGCATCCAGAAGCCTTGTTCACATTTATATTTTAATTTTCAGAAGTCCCTGGAAGGTCAGTGAGTATCATCTGTATTTAGGAAAACAAAGTGAGATGTCTCTCAAATACTAAATAAATAAAGAAATAAATTTATCCCATGTCCTATAAAAATTCTACCAGTAAACACAACACAATGCTGTCTGAAAATGAATGTCTACTGAAGTCATTTTACGACTATTGCCTTGTGGCTTGTGAGCCCTGTCCAAGCAGAAGATAAGGTCTTCTGCGGTGTTCTAAGAGCCTAACAATAGACCGGGCTTTTGACCAACAATTCCACATTATCAATTTTATTCATTTTTAAAACTCATAATGGAGGCATTGAGATTCTGATGATGCATTTATGTCTAGCTTGCAATTAGCTCTGAAATGTCCTCTTTGCTTACCATCAGTTTGATATCTTAACTCTCTCCACACTAGTATCTTACATAAGAATTAAAAACATATGATATAGCCTCGTTATGTGCCAAGCACAGACCTAAGCACTTCATGTATTTTAACTCATTGAATCCACACAACTGTATTAAATAAGTACTGTTATTATCATCATTTAAGACATGAAGATACCGTGGCACTGAGGTTAAATATCTTTAAGGTCACTTACTAGGTGAAATGGTAGATCCAGAATCCAAGCTTGATAGTCTGGCCAAAAGACCACGTTCATAACCATTATACTGTACTACCATGAGATGACTCAACTATTACAAAGCATGATAATACCTACAGTCAACCCCAAGATACTAACTCATTCACTAAGCATTTACTGAGCACCAGTTTTTCTAGGCACCATTCAAGGTCTGGGAATACAATGATAAATAAGGCAGAGGGACTTTTAAGAAGAAGAGATAAGCAAATAAATGATTAATTACAATACGGTGGACTAACTGCCAGCCTAGAGCATATAGAAAGGACTGCAGGAGCACAAATATGACTATACTTGGTAGAGAAGCCTCCTTGGAGAGATGGAAATGAGGAGGGATATCTGAGGGGAAGAAAATAGACGGAATCCCCAACAGAGTTAACAAAGTGAATTACAAAAAACAGAACTCATTACCTTTACTTACTTCAAGGAAAAATTAATGATGCCACGCTTCAAGAATATGAATCATTTTGAGTCAGGGTCCTTGCAGGACACATAGAAGTGACAAGTAAGACCATTTAATAATGGGACTATTTACAGAGTTTTGAAGAGAGTTAAAAACACCAACTAGGGCAGGAGAAGAATTATTAACTCCAGAAGCCAGAAGCTTTACTGTCTGTATTCTGGGGAGTGTTTACCATCTGCAATTGGGGGTGGGATCCTGGTCATCGGCAAAGAGATGCTGTTGTTCCTGAAACCTGACAGTTGCTGTAATGGTGGGAAAGGCTTTGCTGCAAAAGGAGCTGTGGCTTTAAATAGAGAAACACAGCCACTGTCTGAACACAGACCAACAGCTGGGGAAAATACAAACTCTGACTTCGTTCTCCTCCTATCCACCGAGGTCCTACTAGTGCCTTCACTGGCCAACCAGAGGGCAAGAGAGTACAGGTGATGCAGTCCACAGAAGTCAGGTTCCTGGTACCTAGAGCAGGGTATGAAGGAAAGAGACTGGATCTGGAAAAACAGAGAGCAACCAACAACCAGTTATTGCTCAAAAACAGTACTTGGTTACTCATCGTCTCTAAAAAAACAGGAAACAGTAACAAATGGACAAAATGAAGACTTTTCTAGAAGAGCTACCAAATTACCAAAATCTGCAACATGAAATGGAAGTTGTAGAAATCTTGCCTAAAGCTTTTTAAATACAAAATTCATGTCACTTTTAGTCCCGATTCTAGTACTAATTACTGACTTGAAAAATTTTAAGCCAAGGTGACTTATTTCCATCTACAGAACCTACTTCTCATAACCTTCATTTTAGAGAAGAGCTTTTTTTTTTTTCTTCATTTGATAAGCAAAGGTTATTTCTACCGCTTAACATCAGTATGTCTATTTCCTTCCTTCCTTTCCTGCTACTGCTGCTTTGATTCAAGCTATTATCAACCAAGGCTCCTACTGGCCCTGACAAAAGTCAACTCCAGGTCTCTGAAATGAGAGGCTGCCGTTTGCCCAGAGCCTCGAATATCCTCCCAGAATACAACATAAAATAAATTCAGATAATGGCACTAGGAATTTCACAGAGAAAGATCCTTTAATGATGATATTTTCCAATTTGCATGTAATTTGCAATAATTTTAACTGTACAAAATTAGCATTTAATTACCATTCAATCTTTTCTTTTTTGGCTTCTTTTAGGGAGATCCGTTAATTAAGGTGAGAAATTAGATGAATCTGGTTCTGCTGAATAAGGAAAATTGACTTTGATCTTTATGTAAAAATTAGGCATTCAAAGAAATTCATTAGTCAGCATTAATTAATTTTCTCTCTGACGGTATTTAGTTTCAGTGTTTCGTAGTGCTGTGCCTTACTAAACTTTCTTTTACACTGTCCTCAGTAAAGTTTTAAATTGTGCAAAATTTCTTATTTATTCATTTTTTTCTTTGGTGAGCATGGAAAAATGGAGCCAATTGTCAAAGTTGACCCTGGGTATCAATAAAAGGGCAAGTGTTTCAAAAGTAGCAAGTATCTCTCTCTTTCTCTTCCCATGATACTGCAGAAAATAGAATTTGGAAGGTATTTGTGGAAGAGGAAAGTAGAGAATGAAGAATGGGAAACAGCAAGTGGTAACTATGAAGCTTAATTCTCAGTATTTAAAAATAACTTTTCTACTTTTAGAGTCACATACTAAATGATTGAACCTTTTTACTGTTACAGTCATTAATGGTACAGAATATTTACTATCGTATTGGTACTGGACTTAGCACTGTACAAAACAATAATAAATAAGCTCACTATTTATCTTCCCTCAGAACATTAGCATTGTGAATATATATAGATGTGTGTATATATATAGGGCATATATATAATGTGTATATATATTAAATGTATATATATTTATGTCCTCATGTATAAGTGTATATATATTTATATAATATATATTTTATACACATATATACTTATACATCCTGTTTTTAAGGTTAATATTAGGACACATATGGAAAACTTATGCCATATGAGACACATCCATTGGCACACCAGACCACCTACAGAACTACAGATGGGAGTCTCATGAACTTTATACTTCATCAAATAGTTCATCAACAAATATTCGAATGTTTACTGTCTGCCCAGGTCTTATCTGTGTTTTCTTAGAAGAACACAAAAATGTAATATGACTCTACCATCAAAAAATGTGTTAATAAAACTTAAACACAGTTTAAAACATTAATGGTGAACATTGCCAACTGTCTATGATTAATTTGTTTTAGAAAATGTGGTCATTGTGAGAATGAAGAAATAAAAATAATTAGACAAAGTAGAACAACTTTTACAAAAAAAATGACTAAGACATTTATTGAGCACTATGTGCCAGGCATCCTACCTTTATTTGCCATTTGATACTCACAGTAAACCAATGAGATAATATCACTGTATAGTGTAATGATATGGTATACGATATTGATAATATGGTATGATGACCAAGAGTATATTTAACCTTGTCAAACTTGCTTGAATTTAATTTCCCCATCTGTAAGTGGGTAAAACCATCAACATTACTTGCTTCATTTGTGAAGCTCAAATAAGATTATGTATGCCAGGCCTCTAAGCCCAAGCTAAGCCATCATATCCCCAGTGACCTGCACATATACATCCAGATGGCCTGTAGCAACTGAAGATCCACAGAAGTGAAAATAGCCTTAACTGATGACATTCCACCATTGTGATTTGTTTCTGCCCCACCCTAACTTGATCAATGTACTTTGTAATCTCCCCCACCCTTAAGAAGTTTCTTTATTATTCTCCCCATCCTTGAGAATGTACTTTGTGAGATCCACTTCCTGCCCCAAAACATTGCTCTTAACTCCACCGCTTATCCCAAAACCTATAAGAACTAAATGATAGTCCACCACCCTTTGCTGACTCCTTTTTCAGACTCAGCCCGCGTGCACCCAGGTGAAATAAACAGCCTTGTTGCTCACACACAGCCTGTTTGGTGGACTGTCTTCACACAGACACGTGAAACAATGTAAATATAAATATATATAAAAGATATATAGATAGATAGTTATATATATATATATATATATATAAAACTTTGAACAGTGTTCAACTTCCCCCAGCTAATGAATGGTTTACTTGACAGTCTGAATCCCTGTCTGAATCCTAACCCTATGCTGTAGGTGGGAGAGGGACACAAAAAGAAAGAGGTTAGCTTAAGCAAGGTTTCTCAAAGTGGTCCAATCTACCTACGTTATAATCATTGTGATTACTTTTTTATGAAAAATTTGTATTCCTCTGTTCAGGATGACAAACTCAACCCATGGATTTATCTTCTTTCCGCCTCACACTCTCTAAAATGGGAAGAAAGGAAAAAAGAAGCTTCTCTTCCCATAAATATTGAAGACAGAAATGGGGAAATCTTCCATCCCATAAGAGATGTAAACAGATAGGAAAGGTGAGCAGGTGAACTGCTAATGGATACTTGTAAAGCTTGTTGGAGTAACATAAGAAAAGAGCATCCAGAAGAGAAGGTAGTCTGTCTTTCATTGAAACCCAGAATTCCATTTTCAATGGAGATTTAGAGTGAGATGTAGTTTATTTTAAACAGGATAGAAATGCAAGTCTTTTCATATATCCATAGATTCTTTCATCCCTCCTCCCTATCCCAATGCCACAAACACTAGGCAGGCAGGTGCTTTCACTCTAGGAAATAAAATGAATTTTTTTTTTGAGAAAAAATTGAACATATCAGTTTTTATGAGCTTTGGGGGAGATCTCCTGAGTATGGTGGCACAGCTAAGTGAGAGCTGAAATGTTCTTCTTCCTTGCTTGTCGTAAAATTGCAGTCCTGACATGAAGGTCAACCATGGGAAGAAGGGGCCCAGTGAATCTACCCAGGCATCTTTTCTATTTGTATTAGTCTAGAGGAGACTCATTTTTCTATTTTATATTACCAGAGATTGTGCCTTTTTCTATCTCGTCTGCTCAGAGAGGCTAGCTTTTCCAGTTTCAGCGATGATGCAGTACAGGTGAGCAGCTGCATGTTGTGGGTTGGAGACCAAAGACTTCCACTTGCTAGAATCTAAGGGCCCCCTACCACTTTCTTCTCCACTCACACAATAAGCTCAAAGCATTACGCACTTATCCAGACCTCCATAACCAAGTGGAGTGAGCAGAAGACTGGAAGCCATGCTACATATGCATCAAATGAGTCTATAAACAAGGGTCAGCAAACTGTGGCCCTAGGACAAATCCTACCCACCACCATTTATTTGGTCTGCAAGCCAAAACAGTTTTTAATATATTTGCTGTTGTTGTTGTTGTTTTGTTTTTTGTTTTGTTTTGTTTTTTGAGACAGAGTCTTGCTCTGTTGCCAGGCTGGAGTGCTGTGGCGTGATCTCGGCTTACTGCAACCTCCACTTCCTTGATTCAAGCTATTCTTCTGCCTCAACCTTCCAAGTAGCTGGGGCTACAGGCACGTGCCATCATGCCCAGCTAATTTTTGTATTTTTAGTAAAGATAGGGTTTTACCATGTGGCCAGAATGCTCTCGATCTCTTGACCTTGTGATCCACCTGCCTTGTCTTCCCATAGTGCTGGGATTACAGGTGTAAGCCACCATGCCTGCCCTGTTTTTAATATATTTTAATGGTTGGGAAAAAGTCAAAAGTAGATGAATATTTCATGTATGTGTAAATTATATGAAATTCAAATTTCAGTCTCCAAGAGTTGTACTGAAACATAGCCACACTCATTCACTGACACATTATTTATGGCTGCTTTTGCATTGCAATGGTAGAGTTGAGTAGTTGGCAATAGACAGCATATGACCCAGGAAACTTAAAATATTTATCATTTGGCCTTTTACAAAAAATGTTTTTTATCCCTGCTATAAAGCATTTTTTAATGCACCTTTTCTTAAGAGTTGGAAAGAATGGGTTGGAAAGTTTATAGGTTATTATAGTTTCCAGTCTTAACCTGCCCCATGCCCCACCCTTTATTTGCTTGGTTTCTTTTCAGCTAGTATCTTATCCTTCACACTACCTGTTGCTTCCAACCTTGATTGAACATTGAACACCAAAAGCAAGATTCATGTTCCTTCTCTTGTTGGAGGGTACCAGTGCCAAGTGGAAATTCTGAAAAAGTCAGGTGAATTTGGGCTGCTCATGAGGGAGTAAGTAGGTCAGGGTAAAGCTTTCACCCCTATTTTTAGGACACAGAGTTTCAAGGCCAGAATTCTCTATAAATAGCCCAAGATGACCAATGCTAAAGAACTGGTTGTTGTCCTTTTATAAAAATCATTTTTGTTTTTGCCAGCCTAAACCAATGCACTTATACTTTGTTCATGTATTTTCTCTGGAAACAGGTTTAAACTGAACTTCAACCACTGCCTTATTCTGGGTTCCTACAGAATGACTTCATAGTAGGTCTTCTCTTTAATACATGTTCCTGTTGTCTTTATAGGTCCAAAAAATAAACTGTCAGATCCTGAAGTTGAAACATGAACTGAATCTGAATAGAGATGAGAACCATTAGAGAAACTATTGGGATAACATGGGGCTATCTAAAGGACAGCAAGTATGCCTTCATTTTCAGCTCCTGACATTATTGGGCTGCCCTGAAAGAAACACACAGAACATTGACATTCCATGAAGTAGGCAGAATCTATAATACTTTCATTTTATACCCTAGAAATATCTAAAATAATGTGAATTTTCATTTGGGAATTTCAGTGTTCTTTCAGTATGTTTTGATACAAGTACATGAAGGATCCAGAGGCACCTACAACAATGAAGTTGAGATACAGAACGAAAGACAACAGGATTGAGTGTGGATTTCTCATTCCAGAATTCCCCATCCAATGAGTCCTAGAGTACTTAGAAATGGAGTAACCTCAGCAAGTTTCAGGGTTAGGACAAGAGGATCCCATTGTGCAAGGTCTGATTCGGGTTCAGGTTATGTTTATGGTATAATTCTATTATCACATGTGTCTAATATCAACCATTGACTGTAATGCTGTTCTTTAAAAGGCTAAGTCTTATTCAGGACAAAGCATATACTGAAAAAGCATGAGGGAAATCTAATTAGAATGATTGGCATTTGTCTCTTGGACATTACTAGGAAGGCTGCCAGTTCATTTGCCTTTAAAAAGACAAAGACAAAATTCCTGAAAGCAAATTGGTCCATGTAATGCATTGGAATTTATTGCCTAAACTCCATAAAAAGATAACATAAATATTATGCAAAGAATCCATGCAAAGATAATGTTGTGTCAAATTGAAGTTATTAAAATTATAATCATTTACAATTAGGAGGACATCTACTATGTTTTAGTCATGTACTGACTCTAGACAAAATTTAAAATCAACATAACATAACGGCAATTATGATAATGGACATTTAATTCACCATTAGATAGATTCACAATTGAAGTAATCCCATGAAAATTAATAAAGCATATTAACCCTTAAGCATATCAAATTCTGTATACTTTCTCCCAGAAATACTGTTTTTTAACTTTTAGCAGTTTAAAGATATTTAGACTTTGTGGAATAAAAGTGTGCATTATTTTAGAGTATACTGTCAGAGTAGACATTACAGAAACAGATTTGACATTCATTAAATATACTAACTAAAATTATACTAAGAAATGTTTTAGTACATGTATTAGTCTGCTTGGGCTGCCATAACAAAATGCCATAAACTGGGTGGCTTAAACAGGAATTTCCTTTCTCACAATTCTAGAGGATAGACATGCAAATACAAGGTGTCAGAAGAGCAGTTTTCTGGTGCGGCTTCTCTCCCTGGCTTGCAGACAACTGCCTTCTCACTGTTTCCTCACAAGTCCTTTCTTCTGTGTGCACCGAGAGAGAGCTCTGGCGTCTCTTCCTCTTCCTATGAAAACACCAGTCCTTTTGGATTAGGGTCCTACCCTTATGATCTTATTTCATCATCTTAATTATCTTCTTAAAGTTTCTCTCCAAATACAGTCAGGGCTTCAGTGTATGAATCTGGAGGGACCATGATTTACTCTATAAGATATGAATAAACAGAAAGCATGGTCTCCTTCACAGCCTTGTTTTAAAATTATTACGGACAAATACAATGTGAGCTTAGATCTTCCTGTTTTTTACCCTATTAATGAACTAGGAAAGATATAAAGGAGGTACTGGATTCTTTTGTACCACAGGTGGTCCTTTGGAATATTCTGGAAATAATAACAATCTAAAGTGATACTCCTTAATTGCAAAATAATTTCACCAATAGCTTCCTAATAGAGAGCAGTCAATGCACCTGTCTTACCCCATTCAGGATGCTGTAACAAAATATCATAGACTGATGTTTTGTAAACAATAGCAATGTTTGAATGAAGGCTGGGGAGTTCAAGATCAAGGTACCAGCAGACTTGGTGCCTGGTGAGGACCTGCTTTCTGACTCATAGATGGCTCTTCAGTGTGTCGTCACATGGTGGAAGACACAAGGCAGCTCTCTAGGGCCTGTTTTGTAAGGGCACTAATTCCATTCATAAGGATTCCACCTTTTGTGAAGTGACCTAATCACCTCCCAAGGGCCCCACCTCCTAGTAACATTACATTGGTGATTAAATTTCAGCATATAAATTATGAGAGTTCACAAACATTCAGAATGTAAGAGTTCCCTTGGAACACACATTGTACATTATATATGTGTGTGTGTATATATATATACAGTATTTTCACAGTACTCTTGCTTTAAACATGTAGTATAATGAATAAAATTAAATATCTGCGTTCCCTTTCATTGAGATGTCCAACAACCTTCCTTAATCTTTGATATTCGTATTATTTTTAAATTTGAATACTTTCACCCAAAGTTCAATAGCAATTAAGTAACAACACTTGAGTCTAGATCTTTTAGAAAACTTTTTTTCCTACTTCGTTGCTGCACAGGATAAGAATGTTATGCAATTTATGATTCCACATAACTTTTGTCATTGTTGTTTTTATGACTTAAAGTCTGAAAGAAAAAATAGTTTGAGTAATTCGTTGCAGGTTGATGTTTACTTACTTTCATGTTTTGGATTTGAAAAAGCATCTTTGGTTTATATGAAGAATGACTGAACATCCTAAAGAGCTCAAGTGTGGGGAAAGGGATAAACAGCTGGGCAAGTAGAGAATTGGAGTTGTGTGAATTAGCATTTGCCTTCTGAGGATGCACCTACTAGCAGAAGGCAATGAGATACTGGTTATTAAATAATATAATGATATTAATTGCCACAAATCATCAAGTGACAATTTCTAGATAATAGCCAGTGGTACTTTTCACAACTTTTATCTCATTTCGTCTCTATAACTCTATGCATAGATACCAGAATTTTCCTTCATTACACTGGTAAGGAAACTGAAGCTCAGAGAGGTTAATAAGCTTAACCAGGGTTATATAGTGAGTGTCTAGTTCAGAATTCATACTTAGGACAGCTTTCTATACCCATGTATGCTCCCTTTTTGCTATAATTCCCACTCTTCGGCCTTACAAAAAAGTATGTTTTAGTAACTTCAGCTTACGGAATACTTTGTTTCTAAATAGTGTTAAAATAGTAAGTCAAAGGGTGTTTTTCTTCAAATGGTGTGAATGTAAGAAAATCACATAAATAACGAGGATAATGAATAGCACAAGCTATGAGAACACTTGGTGGAATGTGGTTGCCTGTGGGAGAGTGTGTGACTGATGTGTGAGTGTGAGTGATGTGTGAGTGTGATACTTTATCTTGAGCCAGCTTCTCCTCATGCTGTACTCTGAATCCTGGTTCTTTGCCCTTCTTTATGTTTTCCAGTCACCTTGGAATTTTTATTCTCCCTTTAATCTATCCAATTGCATCAACTTTTAAGAAACAATTATAGTCTAATTTATTCTACGGAACTTTTGCCACGTATTTTAGCCAAATAGCATTTTGTTTATGTTCTCTACCCAGATCTTAGCTCTTGATAATAAACTATATCGTATTTTTATCTATTTACTTATCTAAACTGTAAACATCTTTGGTCTCTCAACAACAAGCTTTCAATGCATAGCAAATGCGTATAAAAAATCAGTTACTTGATGAATAAGTTGTCATATCAAATATGCCTTTTAAATTATGTGTATGTCAATTAGTTTATTTGTTGGAGAAAGGAATCCAGGGTATACATATAATCCTGCCAAACCACTATGTTTTGCACAAAACTAAATTCTGTTCCAACTCTGGATACTATTCCCAAACTCCAGACACCAATTTCAGACTGGAGAAAATGGATGCCTCACTCACTCAAGCAGAGTTTAATTGAATAAGACAGAGAATAACTTCTCTGTCTTGGGTTCCACATAAGGCACTGCTGCTATAGAGATTAATCAGATGCAGTCCCTCCTTTAATGAATTCTGTCCTATAGTAGAGGAGACAGATGTGTAGAGACAGATAAACTATTCAGAGAGTTTAATTTATTGGGACCTGGAAAGCAACAGCTATGTCACTGTTTTCTGTGTCACAGAAAAGCTGTCCAGTTGGACATCTAGAGGTCTAATGGAGAGATATCAGCTAGGTAAACAAGACCAATACACTTCTCATCTGGCTGTCTCAGCAATTTGATATTGACAAGTCAGAAAAGAGAACCCTTAATCTTAGGGACAGAAGTCTGCCAAGGATGTCCTTGATATGAGTGTGTTAATTTACAAGTAAAACAAAGTGATCATATCTGTGACCCACTCTTTCCCTTCAGGTTTGTGGCAAGTATTGAATCAGAGTGATTTGCTCTGTGATTACTATTATCCACCTTTGGAAAACTAACCACTTTATGTATAATGTACACAGTTTCTTGCACATTCTATGCACAATGATAACATAATATTATTTAAACATCTAATGATATGGTTTGTAACAGCTTAATGTATACAATACCATGGTAGGGTTGTAGCAGTCAAGAAATCTGAGCTGGTGAATTTGTTTTTCATTCATTTAGTTATTTCTCAATATCTATTGAGCAGACCTAACATAAGCCATTCTTTTGCTTGGTGCTGGTTATATAGTAATCAACCAATCAAATCGATATTTTCCCCTAACAATGCTTAAATTATAATAAGACATGTATCAAATAACTATTACAATATATGACGACTGTTATCGTTTGGAGTGGGGTGTGTTGTGATGGTTAAGTGTATGTGTCAATGCAACTGAACTGTGCAGTAACCAGATGTCTGGTCAAACATTCTGGGTGTTTCTGCAGGAATTTTTGCATGACATTAACACTTAAATGAGTAGACTAAATAAAGCAGTTTGCCCTTCCTAATATGGGTGGACCTCAAACAGTCAGTTGTAGATCTAATAGAACAAAAAGGTTGACCTCCCCCTGAGTAAGAAACAATTTCTCCTGTCTGATATCGTTTATACCAGGACACTGTTTTTTTTTCTGCCTTTGAACTTGAACTGCAGCGTAAGCTCTTCCTGGTTCTCGATCTGCTTGCCTTTGGATAAAAACTACACGATTGGCTCTCCTAATCCTGAGGTCTTTGAACTTTGATTAAAATGAAGCCATCAGCTTTCCTGGATCTCCTGCTTGCTGGCTCACCCTGCTGATCTGGGGACTTTCCCACTTCCATAATCACATGAGCCAATTCCTTGTAATGAATTTCTTTATACATGTGTTTAGTTTCTACACACACATCCTATTGACTCTGTTACTCTGGAGAACCCTGGCTGGGGAGCACTTACTTCCTGTTTCTAATATTTCCTTCCCTGTGGAGGGAGCTTAACCTGGATATTCCATGAACATAACCTGAATTGTCCCTGTCTTCTCACCACTTGTCTCCTAGGGAGGAGGAGTAAATTTTCTTAAAGGTTAGTTTACAATAAGGAAATTGGGTATGCATAACCCCCAATTCCTACTTATTCTCCCCCATTTGCTGTCCTCTGCCATGTGGTGGGACAAGACTGTGCTCAAGCATCCATCACTGTGTGCAGCTATTGATAGCCCCAATTCTGCAGTTCAGCATAGAAAGTCCATTTAGTAGCAAATATAAGCTACATTCTCCAATATTCACTATATTAGTAAACGGGATGGTACTTTTGCCTCCACCTGCTATAATCTTTTGTCTAATTCTCATTTGATTCAGAACTCAAGCGGGGAAGTAGAGATTTAATTGTTAGGTAACCTGAAACTCAAAAAGCTGTAATGCAGAAAACACACATATGAAGGATTTAATCTAGAGAGACTGGAAAGGCCTACTGAAGGAAATGATGCTTGGATACAAGCTGACCACTAAAAGAGAGAGGAGGTGAGTCCAGGACACAGTGGGCTCTTCCTCTCCTGTTTCTGATGAGCACTGCTCATGGTGCTTTTTACTTCCCATTATCTTTGTTGACAAATGTTCTTTTTAGATTTTATTAATTACATTCGACTCTTTAAGGTCTTTAGACATACTGAAATAGTCCGTTTTTATCTTAAATTACAGTCTCACTTTTTGTTAGAGAAAAGCTTTCAGTAATCCATTTAAATTATTGCCCTTTTGCAAGTTAATTTTCCGTGATTATTATTAATAGCTATCAATTATAGATTACTTACTATCTGTCAAAGAGCATGGAAAGAATTTTGTATACATGATCTCATTTGATACTTATAAAACTCTAATTTGAATAGTGTTACTATCCACATAGTCAAATGAAGAAATTAATGCTTAGGAGACCAAGTGAAATATCCCTAGGTCACATAGTAAGCAGCATGACCTGGGTGCAAACCACTTGTATTATTTTAACTCCAGTGTCCATACTCCTAAAGAATATAGTTTACTTTCTTAAAAGCTAATGTTATTTCTAAGTGTTGGATTACCCATTTTCAACTTTAATTATAACAAAACCATGTGAGCAAGCTTCTATAGGACATCAGCAAGGAAAAGGCACTGAGTGCATCCAATTCCTTACACTGACAAACCGGTTAAATTATAAGATCCTTTGATGCAGAATAAAATTGTGGTCTTTGTGTGGAGAAAATGGTATGTGTGTGTGTATATATATACACACATATATATATACACACACACATACACATACATACACACATATACATATATTTTCTTTTTAATTCACTAAAACCCAAACGTAATTACTTTTAATGAGATATTGCATAATTTAGAAAATATATTTGCACACATGTCAGCATACAATCTGATGCCTAAATAAATGTACTCCTTCCTGGGACTTCCTCATGAACAATTTTTGAAATGCAGAAATATATGCTTGGAATTAATTAAGTTTGATTCAACAAAAATTAACAATGTACAAAGTGTTGTGCCAGAAATAATGGAGAATACAAATTCGATCTTCAAGGATATCACAGTGTCTTATATTATGATTTCTTATTCTCATTTCTATTCACAGAAGTTCTTTTATTATTTCCTAAGTGAGCTTCCTGTTTTCCTTCCTCTATTTGCTTTGCTGTCCAGTATAAATGAGAGATGGGATCCTTCATAAACCATATTTTTACTGCCTTGCACCATGGCAAAGAGAAATGGCAGGTGAATAAGAATTTTCTGTTTTGAGCTAAAATTTTAATAGCACCTAGAACACCGTCATCATAAAAAATAATTGATTGTGGTGTTGATGCCAGCATTTATTTCCTTGGCACTTTATTTGACTGGAAGAGCATTACAGTGAATGAGATGCTGTAGCTATTCTAAATATCATTAATGGCTGGCAAATATTCCCCTATATTCTGAAACCTTTCTGACATATGCACAGCTATCTCCAAATTAACAGCATTTATATGACACTTGGTGTACCACTTGTTCCCCAAGGGCAGAAACAATAGAAAAAAAATCAATCAAGAGGATAAAAAGCAAGCTTTGGAAAAAAATTATTCCAGAAGAAAACAGGATTTGTGAAAATGCATCTCCCCTCTAATACCCACCTCTTTTTACAGAAGCAACTTTAGTGTAAGTTTCTAGAATGCAGACTAGAAATTTGCCTTATGCTTCTTAGTATATCAGATTATACTCAAGGCATACACCCTATAGACACTAAATGAAAATTGCTTGGTACAATGATTGACTCTGTACGCCCTTATTATGGTCTCAGTCTTCCATGTTTCAATATATACTGATAAGATGTTAA
This sequence comes from Theropithecus gelada, assembly GCF_003255815.1. Taxonomy (NCBI): domain Eukaryota; kingdom Metazoa; phylum Chordata; class Mammalia; order Primates; family Cercopithecidae; genus Theropithecus; species Theropithecus gelada. The sequence continues at coordinate 43,609,043 of NC_037672.1, forward strand.
TTAAAAATAAAAACACAACACTTTTGAGGAAGGTATGCAGAGAATGAGGAGTAAGGAGATTTAAGAAAGGCTTTTTACCGGCACAGTGAATCTATATTGGAGAGAGAAAAATAAAGAATGGCTTTCTGCATCAGCTTGTCATTCTGTAATTACAACAATCACTTTCAAGAACTGTCTGGATATTAAAGTGGTAAAACTAAAATCAATCTAATTATCCACAGTGAACCTTCCTTCCATCAATTTCCATTACAAGGGAAACAAAATTGGCCATTACTTACCACTTCAATATTAATGCTGCCTCCAGCCCCACTGAGAGGTACTTAGATGCACACCATTTGTTAGAAATCTGAAAGTGATTCTTTTGACTATTAGCACATGCATAGCAGGAGAGATGAGACAGAGAGAAATTACTAGCTCATTCTTTTTCTTTCAACAAAGAGGCACTAGGCTTAGCCTTGTGACTATAAACACACATAAGATGATTAGTCTTATTGAAAGAATTCAGAGTCTGGTTAGGGAGAAATACACATAGATAATAATGAAATACTGTGGTAAATGCAATGATTGAGAGATTTACACAGTAATGAGCGGAAGTAACTAGCCAAGTTAGAATGTTTGTAAAAGATAGGGAGAAGGATATTAGTCAGGGATATAACTGAGCTGTTTCTTGGGAGAAATTGAAATGAAGAAGATAGCATTTCCTCTAAAAGTAAAGGCCTGAGCAAAATCATGGAGGAGAGACATATTAAGGGGTGAATATGGAGCTACAAGCAGTTTACATTCTGTCACCCAGAAAACCAGGCAGAGACTGCCAGGCTGAAAAAAGCAATGAGGCAATGAGGTATACTTTGTGTTCCATTTTAAAGAAAACATTTTTTCCCTAATAAGACATTAAAGAATCCAATGTTTACAAGCATCAGAGCTACACTGTCAAGATCTGTGTGCTCATTGTTCCGTTGCCCTTCCAGATCCATTCTTCACCCATCTCAACTCTGTGCTCTGCCCTGGGAGAGCGAGCAGTACAGACTACATCGAAGGTTCTCATGCCTTCTGATTTCCACTTGGGTTTGGGCAATGGGAATCCCAGTCAGAAGATAAGAAGGAGGTTGGGAGTGAAGTTAGACTATTTATTTTGCTTCCACCCAGCTCAAGAGGGCATCAAATACACCAGCCCAAGAAGGCATCTTGAGCTGGTGTGTTTCTTGATTATTCAAAGACCTCTGCTTCTTTCAAAGCAGTCAGCTTTACCCATTTAATTTCCCCATTTTCCAGTAATCAATTTCCTCACCTCATCCCATAGAGGCAAGAGGTCATAGTACCTTGGTCAGACTATTACACCATCTGTTGTGGTTGCCTTACGTGCAAAAAAATGTCTCTCTATGAATAAAGCTTCCATGAATTGTCCTACTTTAAAAATGCTCATTGTTTTCTGTTGGAACCTGAACTGACACATGTTGCATATAGATAAACCAAACTAGAGGCTGTAACAAGAGTGCTTTAAAAAAAAGAGAGAGGAGATGGCCCGGCAAAGACATCCATTTTACTGGATCAATGATACTGGAGACAGAGAAGTGAAAAAATTAATAAATGCCTGAAGGTAAAATCAGTTGAATGTATTAATTGGTTGGGAAGAGAGGCAAAGGAGAGGGAAAAGTCAAGAATTATTTCCAGTTTTCTAATTTTCAAGTTTTTAATTCCAGTAACCAGATGGATTATAGTGCTAATAGAGACTAATGATGAAGGAGAAATTTGTGGGGAAAGATAATAAGTTTATTTCCATAAATTTTGACTTTGAGATGTCTAGACCTGCTGGACATGTGAAAATGGAAATCGGGACAGAAAACAATACTTTTGAAAGTTGTCAGCATATCAGCAGGTGGGATTTAAACCAAGAGAGGACCCTGGAAAAGCCAACATTTAAGGAAATAGCTCTCAAATTTGAAGGCTTGTAGGTTCTACCCAGAGTGTGTGTAAAAATGCACTGTCCAAGATCCTTAATATATGACTCTGATTCAGTAGGTAGAGTGGTGAGTTTAGAGATTTTGCACTCTGCACATATATCCCAAGTAATTCTGATTACATAGTTTTCAGACCACACTTATAGAAATATTAATTTAAGGGTGGATAAAGGAAGAAATGCTCATAAAAGAGAGAAAACAATGTAATATCAAGAAAACATACAAAACTCCTAAAACTCAACAACAAAAATAAAACAACCTGATTTAAAAGTGGGCAAAGGGCTTGAATAGACATTCTCCAAAGAAGAAGATATATGAATGGCCAGGACAATAAGTACATGAAAAGATATTTAACATCAACAATCATTAGAAAAATGCAAATCAAAACCATAAGGAAATATTACTGTATCATTAAGATGATTACTATCAGAAACACTGACAATAAGTACTGGCAAAGATGTGGAAAAATTGGAATCCTTGAGCAATGTTGGTGGAAATGTAAAATGATACAACCACTGTGGAAGCTGTATGGTAGTTCCTCAAAAAATAAAAAATTAAAAATAAATTACCCTATGATCCAGTAATTCCACTCTTGAATATATACCCAGAAGAATTGAAGGGTCTTGAACAGATAGTTATACACTAACATTTATAGCAGCATTATTCACAATAGCTGAACTGTGGGAGCCAAACAAGTGTCCATCTACAGATAAATGTATAAACAAAATGTACTATATATACACAATGGAGTTTCATTCATCCTTAAAAAGAAAGGAATTGCTAACATATGTTACAACATAAGTGAACCTTGAGAACATTATTCTATGTGAAGTCAGTCACAAAAAGACAAATACTGTATGATTCCAATTATCCAGAATACCTAGAGTCGTTAAAATCACAGAAACACAACATAGAATGCTGGTTGCCAGGGGTTGGGGACAGAGATAAATGATGAATTATTGTTTAATGGGTAAAGAGTTTCAGTTTTACAAGATGAAAAGTGTTTCAGAGATGGATGAGAGTGATGGTCACTCAATAATATAAATGTACTTAATACCATAGAACTATACACTTAAAAATAGTTAAGACTGTAAATATTATGTGTATTTTACCACAATAAGACAAATCTAAAATTACAAAAATAAACACCACTTTTTTCTCCCCAAAAGAGGAAGAGGTCAGAGTAAGACAATAAAGAAAATGTTCAAGAGAGAGAGAGAACAATCAACAATGTCAAATGAAGTAGATGACCATGTGTCTTAAGTGTTACTCTACTATAAAACAAGGAATTGTCCCTAAATTTTAATACATTTTCTGTATAGTCCCCCAAAAATCCTGCATCTGCATTTCAACAAGAATGTAATTTAAATATTACTGATGTTCCCAAGAATTAGATTTTTCCACTAAGATGCTTCTTCTCTGGTTTGAGTTAGTGGAACACCCATTGATTTAAGAAATATGCTGTATTAGTCCATGTTCACAGTGCTGATAAAGACACGTGAAACTGAAAAGAAAAAGAGGTTGAATTGTACTTACAGTTCCACATGGCTGGGGAGGCCTCAGAATCATGGTGGGAGGCGAAAGGCATTTCTTACATGGTGGCAGAGAAAATGAGGAAGAAGCAACAGCAGAAACCCCTGATAAACCCATCAGATCTCATGAGATTTACTCACAATCCCAAGAATAGCATGGGAAAGACTGGCCCACATTATTCAGTTACATCCCCGTGGGTCCCCCACACAACATGTGGGAATTCTGGGAGATACAATTCAAGTTGATATTTGGGTGGGGACATAGCCAAACCATATCATTCCACCCCTAGACACACCAAATTTCATGTTCTTACATTTCAAAACCAATCATACCTTCCCAATAGTCCCCCAAAGTCTTAACTCATTTCAGCATTAATCCAAAAATCCACAGTCAAAAGTCTGATCTGAAACAAGGCAAGTCCCTTCTGCCTATGAGCCTGTAAAATCAAGACCAAGCTAGTTACTTCCTAGATACAACGGGGGTACAGGTATTGGGCAAATACAGCCATTCCAAATGAGAGAAAATGGCCACAATAAAGGGGTTACAGGGCCCATGCAAGTTTGAAATCCATAGGATAGTCAAATTTTAATGCTCCAAAATGATCTCCTTTGACTCCAGGTCTCACAATCCAGGTGACACTAATGCAAGAGGTAGGTTTCCATCATCTTGGGCAGCTCCACCCCTGTGGCTTTGCAGGGTACAGCCTCTCTCCTGGCTGCTTTCATGGGCTGACATTGACTGTCTGTGGTTTTTCCAGGTGCACTGTGCAAGCTGTCAGTGGATCTACCATTCTGGGGTATGGAGGACAGTGGCCCTCTTCTCAAAGCTCCACTAAATAGTGGCCCAGTAGGAACACTGTGTGAGGGCTCCAACCCCATATTTCCCTTCTGCACTGTCATAGTAGAGGTTCTCCATGAGGGCCCCACCCCTGCAGCAAACTTTTGCCTGGACATTCAGCCATTTCCATATATCTTCTGAAATCTAGGCAGAGATTACCAAACCTCAATTCTTGACTTTGGTGTACCTGCAAGCTCAACACCATGTGAAAGCTGCCAAGACCTGGGGCTTCCACCCCTTGAAGCCACAGCCCAAGCTGTACATTGGCCCCTTTCAATCAGTGCTGGAGCAGCCAGGACACAGGGCACCAAGTCAGCTTTCATGCACACAGCACAGGGACCCTGGACCTGGCCCACAAAACAATTTTTTCCTCCTGGGCCTCTGGGCCTGTGATGGGAGGGGCTGCCATGAAGGTCTCTGACATGGTCTGGAGACATTTTCCCCATGGTCTTGGGGATTAACATGAGGCTCCTTGCTACTTATGCAAATTTCTGCAGCCTGCTTGAATTTCTCCCCAGAAAATGGGTTTTTCTTTTCTATTGCATAGTCAGGCTGCAAATTTTCCCAACTATTATGCTCTGTTTCCCTTATAAAACTGAACACCTTCAGCAGCACCCAAGTCACATCTTGAATGCTTTGCTACTTAGAAATTTCTTCTGCCAGACACCCTAAATCATCTTTCTCAAGTTCAAAATTCCACAAATCTCTAGGGCAGGGTCAAAATGCTGCCAATCCTTTTGCTAAAACATAACAAGAGTCACATTTGCTCCAGTTCCTAACAAGTTCCTCATTTCCATCTGAGACCATTTCAGCCTGAACCTTATTGTTCATATCGCTATCAGCATTTTGTGCAAAGCCATTCAACAAGTCTCTAGGAAGCTCCAAACTTTCCCACATTTTCCTGTCTTCTGCTGAGGTTTCCAAACTGTTCCAACCTTTGCCTGTTACCCAGTTCCAAAGTTACTTCCACATTTTTGGGTATCATTTCAGCAACACCCCACTCTACCGGTACCAATTTACTGTATTAGTCCATTTTCATGCTGCTGGTAAGGACATATCCAAGACTGGGAAGAATAAGAGGTTTAATTGGACTTACAGTTCCACCTGGCTGGGGAGGCCTGAGAATCATGGCGGGAGGTAAAAGGCACTTCTTACATGGCAGCAGCAAGAGAATATGAAGAAGAAGCAAAAGAGAAAAGCCTTGATAAATTCATCAGATCTCAAGAGACTTATTCACAAGAATAGCATGGGAAAGACTGGCCCCCATGATTCATTTACCTCGCTCTGGGTCCCTCCCACAACACGTGAGAATTCTGGAAGATACAATTCAAGTTGAGATTTGGGTGGGGGCACAACCAAACCATATCATATGGATAAAATAAACATTTTATAAATATAAAATAAAACATTGAAACATAAAACAAATGAAATGTTAAAGAATCACTCCCTGTTTTCCTGCACCAGGTCACATTTCTTCTGAAAAGTATATGAAAATTACAAACAACTAAACATCAGAACCTTAGGCTTGTTTGCCAGAAACATACCAGGTTGGCGTTAACACAGATGTGGTTTTAACCCGTTTTTGGTGGTCCTTTGATAACCTTGGAAAACAAGAACAACATGTTCTTGAGGAACATGATGAACTCACACTTGTTTCACATTAAGCATTCCCTGAATCCAAAGGTTAGGCTGGCCAGTCTCAGAATCAATCTGATGCATGGAAAAGCAACCTATCCTTGGGAACATTTAGTTCTTCCAAAGGCACCTAAATTTCTGCATATTCACAGATTCACTTGCTTTTGAGTCTTCAAGGGATAATTATCTATGCCCTTACAGCTTCATGTTTCTGGTCCTCAAACATTTGAAAGTGACTACTCCTTTGAAAATACATCTTGCCATTTTCAGAACAAGGTCACACACACCAAGCAAATAACAAATCTCAGTTTTTCAGATGAGAATAATGGTGGAGATTTTCCAAAAGCTTTGTTATACACCAGAAATTTTATTTGGCTTTTAAGTTTTCAGAAAAGTGTACATGTATTTTCCTAATTGTGCTTATCATGGACTTAAGCTAATGCTATGATGATCTCTTTCCCTGAAAACAAATGGCACTCTCCTAACGCTGACATAATTTTTACTTTTTCACTATTGCTGAAGTTGCTTTCTCTCATTGTATATTCTCACTCACTTTACATTGCTTATTTTGACACTTTATCTGTCTATACTGGGCTTACTTACTCATGTCCCTTACAGCACAGACTCATATTATTGTAATGTTATTCCCTAAAACAGCTTGTCCACTTTGGTGTTCTATTCTGCTATCAGGCCAAACTTTTTTCCTGGACTAATCAACTGAATAATACATGTTGATTGGATACACAGCAAATGTAAGCTATATTTGTAATTTCAGATACAGCATGGATGGTGGTTAAGTGGCTGTGCCATCCATAACCTGGGTTTTATAATTATTCTAACTTATAAACTCTTGGTTTTCTCACTGATAAAACAATTGAGTCACAATTGAGGATTTCCAGGTAGCTGGGCAATTGTATAAATCCAAATTCCTCTAGGCATTCTCCAAAACTATGCCAATAAACAACAAACAAATGAAGGAACCACAGATCTTTCATACTTCCAGCATTACAAATTTTAAATTTAAAGTAATTAAAATCAATAATAATAAAAATTACATTAAATTCAAATTCCCAGCATGCCTATTTATGAAACCTCTGTTACAAGTATTTGCAGAGGCAAGGAGGTTCAGAAAAACCATGCTAAATAGAGAACAAAAGTTGGAGATAAAATCATCCCAAAAAGAGAAAGTTTTCTTTATGAGCAAAAATACTGGGGAAAAAAAAAAAAAAACCTATGAAAACAGAAAAAAGATTTAAAAACATACATAGGATTCAAAGAGGTGGTTTTGGAAAGGTGACAGACAGTTCTGAGGAGATACAAGGCTAAAACGAAAGAGAAAAACACTGAAAACTGTGAGGTGAAGGGTAGAAGAAGCAACAGGAGAAATTTCAGAGAATCCCTTGAGACCAAAATAAACTAAAAATGTCAAAGGAAACAACTGTATCCTCACTGATAGAAACAGAAAGTGTCATCAACTAAAGATACTATGATCTTCTTATCTAAAGGAATGTGTTCTTGAACGATAATCTCATTAACAACCTCAAACTGTAATAGTTACCCAAGAGATATAAAGATGCAAGAATTATTTATCATACAAAGCTACTAATAAGAAGAAAATAGAAAACAAGATAATTAAAACATTCTGCTGATAAGTGCCCTCGCTCCCAAAAGTATCACTCAAATAGAAGAAAACTTTATCACAACACTCTATCCTGAGATAAATAAGCTTAAAAAAATCAGAGATATGAAATTAAAATATCTTGAGTCAGAAATATAAAAATTAAAAACAAAAGTATACACAAATCAGGAAGGAATGTAATGAGAAGTGACTGAACTCAGGAAAGAAATGAAAGAAAAAGAAAAAAAAAACATAAAAATGACAACAAAATTATAAGATCCCCAAAGGAGAATACATTTTTTAGAATTTAATGAGACATTGAATAAAAGCAGGGAAACAGCTAAAAAGAGAAAAATGAAATAGTAAAATAAGTAAAAGAGAAAACACAAGGAGAAAGACAAAAAAGAAAAAGCAGGAGACATTTAAAAAATTCAACAGGTATATAAAGCAAAAGAAAACTACTGAGGAGAGACAATATTTAAAACTGCAATCCAATAAACTTTCCAGAAATGAAAGAAAACCTCAATCTACATATTGAGGGCTAACCAAGTTCCCAGGAAAATTTGCCTGAGCAATCAACTTAGTGACATATATTATTAAAAATATTAAACTTAAAAAAATCCTCAAGGCTTCTAGGCAATATTATAACAGGATTTATAAGACAAAAAGAATTATATTGGCATCAGACCTTCAAAACAACATTTAACACAAGCAAAAATGAAGCAGTATTTTCAAAAAACTCAGATATAAAAAGTGTGAACCAATGCTTTTATACCCAAACAAACTGTCCTTCAAGTACCAAGGATATAGAAAATTTTTAAATATTCAAGAACTGAGAGATTTCTCTGCCCATGAGCTCTCCTTGAGAAATTAGGTAGAGAATGACCTTCATTCGATCAAGAGATAATTGGAGAAACTCTGACAAAAAGGCTGTAGGTGAAGAAATTACATATTTCATTACAGATTTAAGATGAAAACAAAGGTGGAGACAAGGTTGAAAGAATAATATATAAAAGTTATGTTTTGGAAAAAATAATTACAGCTGAAGAAATGAGGGAAAGAGAAAGGATTAATTAGTTTACTGATTATTGCATAGGCAATAGGTAGGCATCATTAAATACTGACACTAAATACCAAAAACCAATATATTAAATATTAATGTAAGAAAATACAGTATCAATTAAATTATATGAAGTGTAATTACAAAGGTAACATCTGAAACAAAAATATAAAACTTCCTAAATATAAAAATATTTTTTAAAATGCAAAGAAAACATTATTTAAAGAAACACAGAAAATATAAAATAATACATATAGCAGTTATAATATGGCAGTTAAATTAAAAAATATTAGTCATACCAATAAATGAGAATAGATTTAACTTACAGAGTTAATGAAAAATATCTCAATTTGGTTCACAAAGCAATACTCCCTTATATGTTGTGTATTAGAGACCCACCTAAAATGAAGTGATTCAAATAGGCTGAAAATAAAGTAAAAATCAAAGTTATACCAGTCAAATGGAAACAATAAGAAAACCAGGGTTATAATATTTATATCAGGTAAGACAAATTAGGAGCCAGAAAGCTCGAAAAGGAACCTGAAAAAGAAAGATACTTTTTAAAGTGAAAGCTACAATTCATAATAAATACACGATAGACTCTAATATTTATGTACAAAATAATACAGCAATCTTTGAAAGCAGAAACTACAAGAGAGTAAAGGAGACAGAAATGCTTATTGTAAGAGATTTTAAATACTAATTTCAGTAAAAGACCAAGCGGATCAAAAATAATTAAAGATATGGGTATTAATAACATAATCAATGAGGTATATTTATTAGTATATATTGAAATTTATACACTGCTTTTGTTTGTTTTTGTTTGAGACAGGGTTTCACTCTGTCACCCAGGTTGCAGAGCAGTGGCACAATCTTGGCTCACTACAGCCCTTACCTCCTGGCCTCAAATGATCCTCCCCTTTCAGCCTCCTGAGTAGCTGGGATTACAGGTGCATACCACCAAAACTGGCTCATTTGGTTTTTCTTGCAAACACAAAGTTGCGCTGTGTTGCCCTCTAGTAAAAAAGAGCATAACTTTATCTTAAGACCTTAAGAAATAGTCACACAATCAATCTTAGATTGTAAAGAAAGCATTGATAAGTTGCATAAAGTATAAAGTAGAATTGCTACAAACAGCACTTTCTGAATAAAATAAGAAAAAACTAAAAATTAATAACAAAAAGCCCAACGTTTTCCGCTTGGGTTTTTTAAAAAATTACTATTAAAATTTAAATTATATAATTTCCTTAAAGTCATGATATACAAACTTTACAAGTTAAAAGCAAAAATAGGAGAAAAATTCAGAACCAAGTATATTTATGTCAATAAAAATAAAGGAATGAAAATAAATTAAAATGCAGATAATGCATATCCTGTATGTTTATGGAAAGTATTCAACAGCATAATGTATGTAAAATACTGGGTATATGTTTGGCATGCTGTAATACTGAATAAATGTTATTTGTCTAATGATGCTCTGCAATATTCTGAGCATGTCCATCGCAATGATTACTGAAAGACATTCTTATGCTCCCTCTAGTCTCTATCATTCTTCTACATTACTGAAGACCAAAGCTATCCAATCAAAGTCCTTTCCCTGTATCATCTCTTACCTCCAAGTTATTGTCATCTTATCTTTCTCTCTATATCCAGACTTCTGTGCCCCCTTTCTGTAGATTTCAGAGGAACAGGTGCCCCCCTCATGTCTGAGGCTAAATTCTTCACCTTCCTGCCTCATAATGAACTTTGCTTAGGACTGTGATTCTGTGTTGATTCTTCATCATCTTCTTCTCCAGTGGTTCCTTCATCTCAGTCTACAAATATGCTTTATCAAAAATAAAGCAAAACTCACTTCAGCCTAGTTTGTTTCTCAAACACTTTTTAAATCCCTTCTCATTTAGCAACTTCATAAAATAGTAGTTGATGTTCAATGCTTGTACTTTTGGCAGATTCACTCTTTAAACTCTTGCTTCCTCTTTTCTGTCCCCACCAATCTATTAAAACTATTTTCTATTGAAACAAAATGTTTTACATATGTATGGTGCACGTGTGAGTGATTTGTTACATGCACAGAATGTATAATAATCAAGCCAGGGTATGTGAGGTCTCTATCACCCCAAGTATTTACTGTTTCTATGTGTTAGTGACATTTCAAGTCCTCTCTTTTAGCTACTTTGAAATATACAGTACAGTCTTGCTAAGTATAGTTATCTTACTCTGTTATTGAATACTGGGGCTTATTTGTTCTACCTGACTCTATGTTTGATAAATAACCTGCAAATCACCAACACAATTTATTCTTAAACTTGATTTTCGAGTGTCAACTGCAGTGGGCTCCACCCAGTTCGAGCTTCTCGGAGGCTTTGTTTACATACTTAAGTCTCAGCAATGGTGGGCACCCCTCCACCAGCCTTGCTGCTGCCTTGCAGTTAGATCTCAGACTGCTGTGCTAGAAATGAGGGGGGCTCCATGGGCATGGGACCCTCCTGGCCAGGTCTTTCTTCATCTTTCTTCATCTTTCATGTCATACTACTTTCTTCATCTTTCATGTCATACTACTGAGTTAGTTATTCTCTTCTTTCTCTGCTGTCACTTTCACTGCCTCTTTGCTTCCCCAAGATTTCCTTGTAATTCTCTCCTTGTATCTTCTTTAATGCTGTTTTCAATTTCTGAGTATGCTTCTGACTCAATTCTTCATTATCTCTCACTTCTGCTCACTTACAAAATACTCCTAATTTTTTTAAACAAGTTTAACATCTGGCCTTTTCTTTCTGTTTCCATTGTCAATATTTTAGTACATGTCTCTACTATGACAACAGTCTCCTAACTTTTGTTCCATCTTGCATCAATCACAATTTTTTCCTATTAATACATTTTAATTATATTATTTTTCTGCTCATGAATCATTAATGGATTCTTACTGCTTCCAAAACATAAATTATAAATTCTATATTTTGGCATTTACAACACCTTATCATCTTGAGCAAATTTAACTTTTGAAATTTTCATTACTCCGTGAACATATGCTATGTTTCAACCCAATTAGACAGCTTGCCATTCTTCATAACAAGCCTGGTGCTTTCCTCTTTAATGTATTTTTCCATTTCTAACTTCTACGTAAGATCTCTCTTACACCACATGATACATGTAACAACTTCCTTTGCTACTTATTCTTGAAAACCTAGTCAAACGCCACCTTCTCCTCAAAATGACCTGATGACTTTAGACAAAGGAATTTTCCTCTTCTGGATACTTAAGAGCTATTTCTTATTCCGTATTTACTTTTTTACATGCATTTCTTATGTTTTGATGGATCTGAAAGATCACCTGGCACACAGAAATGTATTCCTTTTCATACAATCCTTTATATTAATTATATCCATTAGATCTTAGCACAATGGAGTACATAGCATAGACATTATGAAATACAGATTGAATGACTGACTGATGAGTGGGAGAAGTAAAGATACATGTAGGTGGGTGATAAGGAGTGTGGAACTGAAAGTGGTGGAAACATGAATTCAGTTTGTGTTTATAAGTACAGTAGCAGAAAGGAAAAGAATGGCTCCTATATGTCCTAGATTCTCTGTCTTTCCGCTTTTCAGTGCTTGGAGCTCCTGACTATTGGCTTAGCCTTACCCCAATTTCTTGGACCAAGCCCAACTTGAAGCTAAGATAAATTTGCAAGTAAAACAAAACTACTTCAGGCTAAGCTCCATTCTTGTTGACATTTCTTTTATTTTGCTATTTCTATTCCTATTAACTAATCCGTAATCAACTGCGGTAAAAGATAGTTAAATTTATGTAATCTGTCTTCAGGCATAAAAATGACTTGTTACTCCTTAGTTATTCAACAGCCTTGACAAATGTGCAGCACAAAATACATCTTGAATAAATTATTCAAGTTTAATTAATGGAATAACTATTCAATATTGAGTAAAAAATGCCAGCAGCACATCAGCATAATCCGTTAGTACATAAAAAATCATATCCACTATGAACAAGTAGGTTATATCCCTGGGATGCAAGGTTGGTTCAACATATGCAAATCAATAAACATGATTCATCACAAAAACAGAAGTAAAGACAAAATCACATGATCATCTCAATACATGCAGAAAAGGCTTTTGATAAAATTCAATGTCGCTTCATGTTATGAACTCTCAACAAATCAGATATTGAAGGAACATTCCTCAAAATCATAAAAGCCATCTATGACAAATCCACAGCCAATATCATACTGAATGGGCACAAGCCAGACACATTCCCTTTGAAGACCAACACAAGACAAGGATGGATGCCCTCTCTCATCACTCCTATTTAACAATGTCCTGGCCAGAGAAAGAAATAAAAGACATCTAAATAGGAAGAGAGGAAGTCAAATTATCCCTGTTTTCAGATGACGTGATTCTATATATAGAAAACTACAGCCTTGGCCCAAAAGCCAAAGTGATAAACAGTTTCAGCAAAGTGTCAGGATACAAAATCAGTATGCAAAAATCACTAGCATTCCTATACACCAACAACAGTCAAGCTGAGAGCCAAATCAGGAATGCAATCCCAATCACAGTTGCCACAAAAAGAATAAAATATCCAGGAATACAGCTGACAAGGGAGGTGAAGGATCTCTACAACAGAAATTACAAAACACTAATCAAAGAAATCAAAAACGACACAAATGGAAAAAATCATTCCATGCTGATGGATATAAAGAATCAATATCCAGTTCATCTCCCTGTGGAGTGCCGGACAATCGGTGCTGGTCAGCTGGTGCAGCCCGACCAGCCAGAGCTGAAGCAGGGCGAGGCATCGCCTCACCTGGGAAGCACAAGGGGAAAGGGAATCCCTTTAGAAACTGAGACACACAACACCTGGAAAATTGGGTAACTCCCACCCTAATACTGTGCTTTACCAAGGGTCTTAGCAAAGGGCACACCAGGAGGTTATATCCCACACCTGGCCAGGAGGGTCCCACGCCCATGGAGCCCCCCTCATTACTAGCACAGCAGTCTGAGATCTAACTGCAAGGCAGCAGCAAGGCTGGTGGAGGGGTGCCCACCATTGCTGAGACTTAAGTATGTAAACAAAGCCTCCGAGAAGCTCAAACTGGGTGGAGCCCACTGCAGCTCAAGGAGGCCTGCCTGTCTCTGTAGACTCCACCTCTTGGGACAGGGCATAGCTAAACAAAAAGCAGCAGAAATCTCTGCAGATTTTAATGACTCTGTCTGATAGCTTTGAAGAGAGTAGTGGATCTCCCAGCATGGAGGTTGAGATCTGAGAACGGACAGACTGCTTGCTCAAGTGGGTCCCTGACCTCTGAGTAGCCTAACTGGGGGACATCCCCCACTAGGTGCAGACCGACACCTCACACCTCACACAGCGGGGTACACCCCTGAGACGAAGCTTCCAGAGCAAGAATCAGACAGCAGCACTCGCTGTTCAGCAATACTCTATCTTCTGCAGCCTCCGCTGCTGATACTCAGGCAAACAGGGTCTGAAGTGGACCTCAAGCAATCTCCAGCAGACCTATAGCTGAGGGTCCTGACTGTTAGAAGGAAAACTAACAAACAGAAAGGATACCCACACCGAAACCCCATCAGTACGTCACCAGCATCAAAGACCAAAGGCAGATAAAAGCACAAAGATGGGGAAAAAGCAGGGCAGAAAAGCGGGAAATTCAAAAAATCAGAGAGCATCTCCCCCTCCAAAGGAATGCAGCTCATCACCAGCAAAGGATCAAAGTTGGATAGAGAATGACTTTGATGAGTTGAGAGAAGAAGGCTTCAGTCGATCGAACTTCTCAGAGCTAACGGAGGAACTACATACCCAGTGCAAAGAAACTAAAAATCTTGAAAAAAGAATGGAAGAATGGATAACTAGAATAATCAATGCAGAGAAGACCATAAAGAGTATCAGTGACTGAGGATCAAATGAATGAAATGAAGTGAGAAGAGAAGTCTACAGAAAGAAAAGGAAAAAGAAATGAACAAAGTCTTCAAGAAATATGGGATTATGTGAAAAGACCAAATCTACGTCTGATTGGTGTGTCTGAAAATGAGGCGGGAAATGGAACCAACTTGGAAAACACTGTTCAGGATGTCATCCAGGAGAACTTCCCCAACCTAGTAAGGCAGGCCAACATTCAAATTCAGGAAATACAAAGAACACCACAAAGATACTCCTTGAGAAGAGCAACTCCAAGACACATACTTGTCAGCTTCACCAAAGTTGAAATGAAGGAAAAAATGTTAAGGGCAGCCAGAGAGAAAGGTCGGGTTACCCACAAAGGGAAGCCCATCAGACTAACAGCAGATCTCTCGGCAGAAACTCTCCAAGCCAGAAGAGAGTGGGGGCCGATATTTAACATTCGTAAAGAAAAGAATTTTAAACCCAGAATTTCATATCCAGCCAAACTTAATTTCATCAGCGAAGGAGAAATAAAATCCTTTACAGACAAGCAAATGCTTAGAGATTTTGTCACCACCAGGCCTGCCTTACAAGAGATCCTGAAAGAAGCACTAAACATGGAAAGGAACAACCGGTACCAGCCATTGCAAAAACATGCCAAAATGTAAAGACCATCGATGCTAGGAAGAAACTGCATCAACTAACGAGCAAAATAACCAGCTAATATCATAACGACAGGATCAATTTCACACATAACAATATTAACCTTAAATGTAAATGGACTAAATGGTCCAATTAAAAGACACAGACTGGCAAACTGGATAAAGAGTCAAGACTCATCAATTTGCTGTATTCAGGAGACCCATCTCACATGCAGAGACATACATAGGCTCAAAATAAAGGAATGGAGGAAGATTTACCAAGCAAGTGGAAAACAAAAAAAAACAAAACAAAAAGCAGGGGTTGCATTCCTAGTCTCTGACAAAACAGACTTTAAACCATCAAAGGTCAAAAGAGACAAAGAAGGCCATTACATAATGGTAAAGGGATCAATTCAACAGGAAGAGCTAACTATCCTAAATATATATGCACCCAATACAGGAGCACCCAGATTCATAAAGCAAGTCCTTAGAGACTTACAAAGAGACTTAGACTCCCATACAATAATAATGGGAGACTTCAACACTCCACTGTCAACATTAGACAGATCAACGAGACAGAAAGTTAACAAGGATATCCAGGAATTGAACTCATCTCTGCAGCAAGCAGACCTAATAGACATCTATAGAACTCTCCACCCCAAATCAACAGAATATACATTCTTCTCAGCACCACATCGCACTTATTCCAAAATTGACCACATAGTTGGAAGTAAAGCACTCCTCAGCTAATGTAAAAGAACAGAAAATATAACAAACTGTCTCTCAGACCACAGTGCAATCAAACTAGAACTCAGGACTAAGAAACTCAATCAAAACCACTGAACTACATGGAAACTGAACAACCTGCTCCTGAATGACTACTGGGTACATAACGAAATGAAGGCAGAAATAAAGATGTTCTTTGAAACCAATGAGAATAAAGATACAACATACCAGAATCTCTGGGACACATTTAAAGCAGTGTGTAGAGGGAAATTTATAGTACTAAACGCCCACAAGAGAAAGCTGGAAAGATCTAAAATTGACACCCTAACATCACAATTAAAAGAACTAGAGAAGCAAGAGCAAACACATTCAAAAGCTAGCAGAAGACAAGAAATAACTAAGATCAGAGCAGAACTGAAGGAGATAGAGACACAAAAAACCATCCAAAAAATCAATGAATCCAGGAGCTGGTTTTTTGAAAAGATCAACAAAATTGATAGACTGCTAGCAAGACTAATAAAGAAGAAAAGAGAGAAGGATCAAATAGATGCAATAAAAAATGATAAAGGAGATATCACCATCGACCCCACAGAAATACAAACTACCATCAGAGAATACTATAAGCACCTCTACGCAAATAAACTAGAAAACCTAGAAGAAATGGATAATTTCCTGGACACTTACACTCTCCCAAGACTAAACCAGGAAGAAGTTGAATCCCTGAATAGACCAGTAGCAGGCTCCGAAATTGAGGCAATAATTAATAGCCTGCTAACAAAAAAAGTCCAGGACCAGATGGATTCACAGCCAAATTCTACTGGAGGTACAAGGAGGAGCTGGTACCATTTTTCTGAAACTATTCCAATCAATAGAAAAAGAGGGAATCCTCCCTAACTCATTTTATGAGGCCAACATCATCCTGATACCAAAGCCTGGCAGAGACACAACAAAAAAAGAGAATTTTAGACAAATATCCCCGATGAACATCAATGCAAAAATCCTCAATAAAATATTGGCAAACCGAATCCAGCAGCACATCAAAAAGCTTATTCACCATGATCAATTGGGCTTCATCCCTGGGATGCAAGGCTGGTTCAACATATGCCAATCAATAAACGTAATCCAGCATATAAACAGAACCAAAGACAAAAACCACATGATTATCTCAATTGATGCAGAAAAGGCCTTTGACAAAATTCAACAGCCCTTCATGCTAAAAACTCTCAATAACTTTGGTATTGATGGAATGTATCTCAAAATCATAAGAGCTATTTATGACAAACCCACAGCCAATATCATACTGAATGGGCAAAAACTGGAAGCATTCCCTTCGAAAACTGGCACAAGACAGGGATGCCCTCTCTCACCACTCCTATTCAACATAGTGTTGGAAGTTCTGGCTAGGGCAATCAGGCAAGAGAAAGAAATCAAGGGTATTCGGTTAGGAAAAGAGGAAGTCAAATTATCCCTGTTTGCAGATGACATGATTGTATATTTAGAAAACCCCATTATCTCAGCCTAAAATCTCCTTAAGCTGATAAGCAACTTCAGCAAAGTCTCAGGATACAAAATCAATGTGCAAAAATCACAAGCATTCTTACACACCAGTAATAGACAGAGAGCCAAATCATGAATGACCTTCCATTCAAAATTGCTTCAAAGAGAACAAAATACTTAGGAATCCAACTTACAAGAGATGTAAAGGACCTCTTCAAGGAGAACTACAAACCACTGCTCAGTGAAATAAAAGAGGACACAAACAAATGGAAGAACATTCCATGCTCATGGATAGGAAGAATCAATATCGTGAAAATGGCCATACTGCCCAAGGTAATTTATAGATTCAATGCCATCCCCATCAAGCTACCAATGAGTTTCTTCACAGAATTGGAAAAAACTGCTTTAAAGTTCATATGGAACCAAAAAAGAGCCCGCATCTCCAAGACAATCCTAAGTCAAAAGAACAAATTGGAGACATCACACTACCAGACTTCAAACTGTACTACAAGGCTATAGTACCCAAAACAGCATGGCACTGGTACCAAAACAGAGATATAGACCAATGCAACAGAACAGAGGCCTCGGAAATAATACCATACATCTACAGCCATCTGATCTTTGACAAACCTGAGAAGAACAAGAAATGGGGAAAGGATTCCCTATTTAATAAACGGTGCTGGGAAAACTGGCTAGCCTTAAGCAGAAAGCTGAAACTGGATCCTTTCCTTACTCCTTGTATAAAGATTAATTCGAGATGGATTAGAGACTTAAATGTTAGACCTAAAACCATAAAAACCCTAGAAAAAAACCTAGGCAATACCATTCAGGACATAGGCATGGGCAAAGACTTCATGTCTAAAACACCAAAAGCAAAGGCAACAAAAGCCAAAATTGACAAATGGGATCCAATTAAACTAAAGAGCTTCTGCACAGCAAAATAAACTACCATCAGAGTGAACAGGCAACCTACAGAATGGGAGAATATTTTTGCAATCTACTCATCTGACAAAGGGCTAATATCCAGAATCTACAAAGGACTCAA
Organism: Theropithecus gelada; assembly: GCF_003255815.1. Classification (NCBI taxonomy): domain Eukaryota; kingdom Metazoa; phylum Chordata; class Mammalia; order Primates; family Cercopithecidae; genus Theropithecus; species Theropithecus gelada. The sequence goes on from NC_037672.1 coordinate 43,627,500, forward strand.
ACAAATTTACAAGAAAAAAACAAACAACCCCATCAAAAAGTGGGCAAAGGATATGAACAGACATTTCTCAAAAGAAGACATGCATACAGCCAACAGGCACATGAAAAAATGCTCATCATCACTGGCCATCAGAGAAATGCAAATCAAAACCACAATGAGATACCATCTCACACCAGTTAGAATGGCGATCATTAAAAAGTCAGGAAACAACAGGTGCTGGAGAGGATGTGGAGAAATAGGAACACTTTTACACTGTTGGTGGGATTGTAAACTAGTTCAACCATTGTGGAAAACAGTATGGTGATTCCTTAAGGATCTAGAACTAGAAATACCATATAACCCAGTCATCCCATTACTGGGTATATACCCAAAGGTTTATAAATCATGCTGCTATAAAGACACATGCACATGTATGTTTATTGCAGCACTATTCACAATAGCAAAGACTTGGAATCAACCCAAATGTCCATCAGTGACAGACTGGATTAAGAAAATGTGGTACATATACACCATGGAATACTATGTAGCCATAAAAAAGGATGAGTTCGTGTCCTTTGTAGGGTTATGGATGCAGCTGGAAACCATCATTCTTGGCAAGCTATTGCAAGAACAGAAAACCAAACACCGCATGTTCTCACTCATAGGTGGGAATTGAACAATGAGATCACTTGGACTCTGGAAGGGGAACATAACACACCGGGGCCTATCATGGGGAGGGGGGAGGGGGGAGGGATTGCACTGGGAGTTATACTTGATGTAAATGACGAGTTGATGGGCGCTGACAAGTTGATGGGTTCAGCACACCATCATGGCACAGGTATACATATGTAACAAACCTGCACGTTGTGCACATGTACCCTAGAACTTAAAGTATAATTAAAAAAAAAAAAAAGAAAACCCCCACAGTTGGGCACTTAGGTTGTTTCTAGTCTTTTTAAATTATAAATTGTGCTCTGAAAAAAAAAATCAATATCCTTATAATGCCATACTGCCCAAAGCAATTTATAGATTCAATGCTATTCCCCTCAAACTACCAATGACATTCTTCATAGAAATAGACAAAAAACTATTTCAAAAATCATATGGAACCACAAAAGCGCCTGATTAGCCAAGGAAATCTTAAGCAAAAAGAACAAAGCAGGACCAAGATGCACAACTTCAAACTGTACTATAGGCCTACAGTAACCAAAACAGCATGGTAGTGGTACAAAACACACACAGAGACCAATGGAACAGAATAGAGAGCCCAGAAATAAGGCTGTGCATCTACAGCCATCTGATTTTTGACAAATCTGATAAAAACAAGCAGTAAGGAAAGAACTCCCTGTTCAATAAATGGGGCTGTGATAACTGGCTAGCCATATGCAGAAGATTGAAATTAGACCTTTTTCTTACACCATATACAAAAGTTAACTCAAGATGGATTAAAGTCTTAAATGTAAAACCAAAAACTATAAAAATTACAGAAGACAGCCTGGGCAATAGCATTCTGGACATAGGCATGGGCAAAAATTTCATGATAAAGATGCCAAAAGCAATCGCAGCAAAAGCAAAAATTGACAAATGAGATCTAATTAAACTAAACAGCTTCTGCACAGCAAAGGAATTTATTAACAGAGCAAACAGACAACTTACAGAATGGAAGAAAATATTTGCAAACTATGCATCTGACAAAGATCTAATATCCAACATCTGTACGGAACTTAAACAAATGTACAGGAAAAAAAAAAAACAAACCTCATTACAAAGTGGGCAAAGGACATGAGCAGAAACGTTTCAAAAGAAGGCATACATACAGCCAATATGCATACGAAAAAAAGGTCAATATCACTGATCTTTAGAGAAATGCAAATGCAAATGAAAACCTATTATTTAATGGCTATTACTTAAGTTAAAAAAATAAATAAATAAAAAACGGATGCTGGTGAGGTTGCAGAGAAAAGGGAACACTTATACACTATTGTTGGGAGTGTAAATTAGTTCCATCATTGTAAAAAGCAGTGTGGTGATTCCTCAAAGACCTAAAAAAAGAACTACCATTTGACTCAGCAATCCCGTTACTGGGTATATACCCAAAGGAATATAAATCATTGTGTCATAAAGGCACATGCATGTGTATGTTCTTTGCAGCATGATTACAATAGTAAAGACATGGAATTAACCTAAAAGACCATCAATGGCAGACTGGATAAAGAAAATGTGGTACATATACACCATGGAATACTATGCATTCATTAAAAAGAATGAGGTCATGTCCTTTGCAGGAACATGAGTGGAGCTGGAGGTCACTATCCTTAACAAAGCAACACAGGAACAGAAAAACAAATGTCGCATGTTCTTACTTTTAAGTGGGAACTAAATGATGAGAATACAGAGACACAAAGAAGGGAACAACAGACACTGTGACTGACATGGTTTGCCTCTGTTTCCCCACCCAAATCATCTCAAGTTGTGATCTCCATATGTTCGGGTAGGGACCTGGTGGAAAGTGATTGAACAATGTGGGGCAGACTTCCTCCTTGCTGTTGTCATGATAGTGAGTGAGTTCTCACAAGAACTGGTTGTTTGAAAGTGTGTGACACCTGTTGTGGGAGTGTACATTAGTTTAACCATTGTGGAAGACAGTGTGGTGATTCCTCAAGGATCTAGAACCAGAAATACCATTTGACCCAGCAATCCCATTACTGGGTATATGCCCAAAGGATTATAAATCATTCTACTATAAAGACAAATGCACACATATCATATGTTTATTGCAGCACTATTCACAATAGGAAAGACTTGGAACCAACCCAAATGCCCATCAGTGATAGACTGGATAAAGAAAATATGGCACATATATACCATGGAATACTATGCAGCCATAAAAAAATGAGTTCATGTCCTTTGCAGGGACATGGATGAAGCTGGAAGCCATTATTCTCAGCAAAATACCACAGCAACAAAAAACCAAACACCGCATGTTCTCACTCACAAGTGGGAGCTGAACAATGAGAATATATGGGCACAGGGAGGGGAGCATCACGCACCTGGGCCTGTTGGAGGATGGGGGCCAAGGGGAGGGATAGTATTAGAAGAAATACCTAATGTAAATGATGGGTTGATGGGTGCAGTAAACCACCATGACACGTGTATATCTATGTAACAAACCTGCATGTTTGGCATATGTATCCCAGAACTTAAAGTATAATAATAATAATAATAAAAGAAAGTGTTTGGCACTTCCCTCTTCACTAGTGCTGTCTCCTGTTCCACTATGGTTCACTAGAGCTGTCTCCTGTTCCACTATGTACCTTGCTTCCCCTTCTCCTTCTGTCATGATCGTAAGTTTCCTGAGGCCTCCCAGTTATGCTTCCTGCTAAGCCTACAGAACTGTGAGACAATTAAACTTCTTCTCTTCATGAATTACCAAGTCTCCAGTAGTTCTTTATAGCAGTGTGAAAACAGACTAATACAATTGCCTACTTGAGGGTGGAAGTAGGGAGGAGGGAGAGGAATAGAAAGAATAACTATTGAGTACTATGCTTAGTACTTGGGTGACAGAATAATCTGTGTATCAAACCCTTGTGACATGAGTTTACCTATAGAACAAACCTGCATATGTACCCCTGAACCTAAAATAAAAGTTTAAAAATTAAATAAAAAAGAATAATTGTATAAACTGTGTTAAAATATTAACAAGAAAAATGACCATCAATGGTCTTTTTGACAAATGATCAAAGTGACATAAAAACTGAACCAGATGACTTCAGTTATCTTCCATGATGCTTGATATAATATTTCAATAAAGTGTGCATCTTGAAGCCTATTTCCTTACTCAGTTGTTAAACTTGTCTTTCAAAAAAATAGGGCAAAATATCCAGAGCTGAAGTGGAGACAGAACGAGGAGTAATGAGGTAATATAAGATCTGGCACCTTCAGAGAAAGAGCAGAGCTTACTTTTGATAACCCTGCCTAAAAGACAAAATACCTTAAGAGAAAACAGTTAAGGATGATTGGCAGGCATTCTATTTAAAGAGAGATCATATCTCACGGTCTGCAAACACCATCACATTTAGAATGATGGTGACAGAGCCTTTATCATGATGAAACAGGAGAGATGGAGTAAATAGAATCATAGCTGAGAGATATCATGTGCGCTTTCTTTTGGGATTGTTAAATTATTCCACAATGAGGAAAAAAAAACTATCCTAAATTCAGCAGAAAGACAGTAGGATGGATGAAAACAGCCTCTGTATTCTCCTGTTCAGCAGCGTTAACTACATCCTTCTAGTTGCACAGAACAATATTGTCTTCTTTGGATACACCTTTTTCATACTCCCATAATAATTATTATAAGTATTTACATTAACTTAATAACCCATTTATTGACAACTCTTTTGATATCTTGCAGTTTTGCTTACATATCTTTAAAAAGTAGATTTGTTTTCTTTCCTTTTTTCCATCAACTATCAAAAATTTAGTAAGAATCAGGAAATTTTCCTTAAGAATTCTAAATATGTCTTAAATGCACTTTTCAGTCACTGCTCACACTTAATTTTTGAGCCTGGTAACCTTTGATTCCAAAAGAACAATGGCAAAGCAGTTAGAAACAACAGAATCTATGTCAAAGAAACCAAATGCAATCACTAATCATTTCCTTCTACTTTACCTCTGTCCTGTCCCTAGTGCTTCTATTTACAGCAGTGCAGGATGTTCACTGCAAGAAGGTATGTTCAAGAGGTAAGTAGGGGCTGCAACATATGTCAGGCTCCATTTGCCAAGCTATATGCTCTAATATGGTGCTGCATTCATTCAGCATGTACATTTTTGAATTCTCATAAAAATACTCTGCAGGCTCACAGCAGCTTTGCTTGTCTGTTTCTATCAGGGCATAGATAGAAATATTTACCTAATGCTAGGCAGTGATCTATCCCATATGAAAGGAAAAGTCCCTGTGGAAAACTGCTAATGATTACCAAATATCCCTTTCTCCTTCCCAAGAAAATCTGATATTGTCCACGATGGCAACATACCCACCTAAAAACCTTCAGCTCCTTGGAATCCTGTACAGCTAGGATTGTACTTGCTAGATGATTTTGGCCATGAGATATAAGCTGAGACTTTCTGGGAAAGCTTTGCTGTTTCTGATACAGGTGCCAGTCCTTCCTGCTTTCTTGCCTTTGGTTTGTTTGTTTGCAAAGTGGACAGTATCCTGAGAATGCCTCAGCCATTTTGTGATTAAATGACAACATGAAGAAAAACTCCCATTAAAGAAGGCACATCAGAAAGGTAAAAGAATCCAGGACATTAACAGCATCATAAAGAAGACAATTCAAAGACAAACTTCCCACTGTTTGTTACGTGTAAAAAATAAACCAATTTTGTTAAGCCACCGTGTACTGATTACTGTCCCGTGCAGCAGGAAGCACTCTTAACTGACGTGTCCATCTTTTCTACACCTTGCAAAAGATGTGTAAAAAAGCTTTGGCTAGATTTCAAGTCCAAATTATTTATTGTATGTTATATTTATCCAGTTCTAAAGTTTTACGGTTAATTGCCAAGAATCTAACGTATTGGCTGTACCTCATAAATAAGTTAGGTATGTGTTAAATAGTGCAGATATATTGCTAAAAACAAATTATGACTTTTCCCAAAGTCTTGGTAAGAGTCCAAGGAACGAGAAATAGCAGTTAATATTAAGCTGAGCTCTGCTGTTTCCTCTGTTTAATATGCTCAATATATACAATTTTTAGCAGATCCTGGCACATGGTGGGTAAATATTGAATAATGAGTAAAATTGTGGCAATATATCAATGGTTTTGAACAATTTCTGGAACAATGATTTATGCTCTAGATAAAAGTACACTGGATAAATGATAGATTCTGATGTTGCATTTCCTGAAATAGGATGCTGTTGTATTTTAGAGGGCAAAATTTTTTGCTCTTTTAAAATTGGAAAATATTGCTGTGAGTTTACTTACAATAAAGTTTACTATAAGTCTACATACTCATTTTCATGAAATAAGAGTTTTTTGTGTACATCATTTATAAAAAGGAGTTCTAGACAGAAAGTGCAAATGAAAGATACTTGGACCCTGAATACTGGCACTTCATGTAAGAAGAAAATTAATCACTTGGCAAATGTGCTTTGTGCCTTATTTCCTTATCAGAGTGTAAACTCTAAGGGTAGCGTTGTTCACCCTTCATAACATTATCCACTAGAATATTGCCATTCCCGAGTTTTTAAACTTTTCCTGTCTGTTGTTTTCCAGACATGATGCCACTAAAGATTAAAAAACAAATAAAATAAGGTTTACTGTCTCTCCTGAAAGTGCTCATGGGCTTGTGGTAGAAATAGTTCTATTTTTATCCCAAAGTGACGAAAATCTAGTAATTGAGGTAGATAAAAATTACTTTGCAGTTGAAATATATGAGTAAAGTCTACTGAAAATAAAAGCAGATAAACATACTACTAGAAAGATAGTTTAAGACATGTCTTGGGGGGGCGGAGCAAGATGGCCGAATAGGAACAGCTCCAGTCTCCAACTCCCAGCGCGAGCGACACAGAAGACCGGTGATTTCTGCATTTTCAACTGAGGTACTGGGTTCATCTCACTGGGGAGTGCCAGACGATCGGTGCTGGTCAGCTGCTGCAGCCCGACCAGCGAGAGCTGAAGCAGGGCGAGGCATCGCCTCACCTGGGAAGCGCAAGGGGGAAGGGAATCCCTTTTCCTAGCCAGGGGAACTGAGACACACAACACCTGGA